>NC_068572.1:16492563-16795363 GCF_025698545.1 Gossypium raimondii | reverse complement strand
AAAAAATGCACAAGTTCAAAATGTACAGTAATAAACTTGAAAATTTATAGACTAAAATGGAAATTCAAAAACCCTTTGAAATTAGACTGAAATGGCTTTACTTCATCCACTGTTTACTACATGAGTTTATTGCTTCTATAAACTCAAATTAGACATTGTTGAGGAAATATAACACATTCTGATAAAGTAACAGGCTAAAAGATATTTTACTTCTGAGTAGTGACTTAATTGATTTAATTCACTCACTGCCACTGAAGGTTGTCTCTCCTCTTCAACAGGTCTTTCATGCAAGAACCTACCTTTGAGTAGTGACTGCAAAATTAAGATAAGAGTGCTACTAGTTTGGCATGGCAACATGTGAAAACAAAAGGATTTTCATAAAGCAAAACCATATATATATTAACATCAATCATCAAAACATGTGATCACACAACAGTCCAGAAGTGATTTATAAAAGCTAATTCCATCACCGGCATACTTTTAATATTTTACTTTCAGGTACAAATTCAGTGCGTCACTATCCACCGAAACACTATTAGAATAAGGGAAATTTAAAAAACACTATTAGAGTGAGCTTGGCATAGTTAAATATGAAACTCAGAGAAACAGAGGTAAACATGTAAACTGAATGAAAACACTTAAATAACTGATTCTTCGAATTTCAGGAAGAATAAAACAAGACATTAATGAGATTGGTAAGGTACTAACACCCACAACATAAGATCCAAGGGCAATAGAAATATTATAGATTGTGAAGTATTAAACCATTCCAGGTACCATAAAATAGAAATAAGAGTCATTTCTTACCGTAAACCAGCTACCGTAGCTCATAAGTTCATCTATATCAAGAAACTTGATTCTAAATGCACTGCCTTCCAGGGCCACAGGAACAAGTCTAAGTTCTATAGGCCGCTGAAGAGCAGTCTTCTCAGCAACCTAAAGAAATAGAAGGATAATGATTTAAGAGTATATTGGCAGACACAACTTAAGTTTAAAATAAAAACCATTAACAACAACATAAATTCCGTAAGAAAATACATGTAGACAGGAGCACTAAAACCAAATATATGCAGGCAGTAAAAGCCAAAATGCACAGCGGTAGTCAATAAATGTCTGCATCATATGCCCCCAGGCCTCCAGTTTCTTATCCAGATATGCAATTACTAGAGTTGATAAGCATCACCATTATTTCATACTTGGCAATAATTCAGTTATTATTTGTGGATCCTTCTTAGAAATTCTCAAATTAGACTTGTGTGGTGTTGAGTCGAGTTTGAGCTAATGAGCAGATCAAATTCGAGTACCTTAATGCTTGATTAGAGTATCACACGAGTTTGATTGAGGTCTTTTTACCTTTTAACTATACTGAAAAATCTCATTTCAAACTAGAGCTTAAGCTCAGGAATAAATAATAAAATTTGAAGTTGAGCATGAAAATTGAGGGCATTAAGTAAAAGAGCCTATTTGAACAAACTCAAGTAGTTCAAATTTCTATCTCGAATTGAGATCTAATTTTAGAAGTGAAACTTGATTAAACTCAAATCAAGTTTCGAAGCTTTGAATTTCAAGTCAAGCTCAGATCAGCTCAATTAATCGCCTGACCTTAGCATAACATTCCAACTAGGAGCACAAGTAGAAGTAGGACTCACCATGACTGCTCCAATCGGCATATATCCAGATCAGGTAATTAGTGTATTTACGTCTTCTTTTTTTGTCTGCTATTGTATCTATATTTAAAGTGATATGTTTTTATATAAATTTTGAAATGTTAATTATCATCTTAATCTTTGAATTCGCAATAATAAATAAGATGAATTGAAACAATAAACATGGCTATATCAATTTTTAAACACCAAAACTTATATCCATGAAACATACTGCTCAAAAAAAGAAGAAAAAACCTGGTAAATGATAACGTCAATAATGAGGGCAATCAATGTGCAACACAAATGGAGGTGGCAGGTTGAAGTTTTGATACAGAGGTGGAAGTCTGTAATGGTAAATCTATATATATATATCTGTTAAACAATCAAGTAAAACCATTTTTTACCAATAAAAATAAGCAACATTTTTACCCTGAAAGACTAGTTCATATCCAAGTTGAACCATGGTAACATTTTTTCATTTGAAAACTGAAATGCACTAATTAAAATGACATAATAAATATACACCTAACAATGTTAGACACAATAAGTACAGTTTAAATAAAGAAGTTATGACAAGAAATTATGATATGATATGAAGACATAAATGCTCTGAAATTAAAAAATAACTTGTAAATAATGAGACAACAATAGAAAATATTAGAAAGGAAATAACAAATAAGGAACCTGTTTTCAGCCTCCTGCTGCAAGGTAATTAAACTTTTGATTAATAAAGTAGCTAGACTCAAATGTGAAGGAAATCAAATTTATAAACTCTAGTAAAAGAAGAGCAGGAAATTGTTGCTTTAGTTCAAAAATACTGCTACTTCTAAGCTTGTCACAAGTGGAAAATGCAAAAATTAAATAGATTTGACTTAAAGAATGATTTGGACACTTGCTGCACTAACTTAACTTAAATAACAAGTACATTTCTCCAAAAATGGAATTTGGAAAGCTAAAAATAAGTAATACCTAGGCATAAATGTGGAAGCAAATTAACATGACATTGGTAAAAATCGAGATACTGTTGCTTTAGTTAAAAAATTAATGCTACTTCTAAGCTTTAGATATAGAATTAAATAGAATTTTTTTAAAGAGCAAATAATTCCAATCCTTGTTGCACTTACTTATAAGGTTAAATAACCAACACACAATCCCTTCTAGCTCCTATATAAACAAATAATCATTAATCCTATTCCCTACATCCCAATCTGACAAGCTTAGAGTAGTCAATAAACCAATTATTCATTAATGTATAATAGCAAAAGAATCGAACATTTGGTCTCTATAACGCAAATTAAATGACAGCTTTAGATGAAATTAAAATAGGAGACACCACCCTATAGTGTAGAATATACAAAGATCAGGAAAAGTAGTAGCAAATTATTTCTTATATGCATTGTATGAGTCTTCCCGCTACTTGTCACGCCATAAGCAAAAATGGTGCCTATGGACAGAATTTAACACTTTAAGGTATAGGAAATAATCTTCAAACTGATTAAATATGAGGAAAACAAATCAAACCTGATGGATTGCAGTTTCTTGTTCAGTCTTCTCAAACAGTGCCTTACGAAGCTCACCAACTTCTTGCTCTATTTGCTCTACCTAAAGAAGAGAAACAGATGTTCAGTATGCAATATATTCCTGCCAAACATTAGTTTGGTCTGTAATAAAATATTGTATTCATCAAAAGGAAAACTTATATACTACCTACTATTGAAGATCTGAAACAAAAAAAAAAGAAGAGAAAGGATTTTTTTTAAGCAAAGACAGAAAAAGTAACTGAAATAGAGATTCTTCACCTTCTTCAACCTTTTTTTATCGCTTTATTTCAGCGAATAGCCAATGGCGTCTTAGTAAAGGCAATGTAAAAGAAAGGGGGAAAACAAAGCGCAAAAACCCTAACAGATCGAGAGAAAAGGAGTAGCTATGGTGAGTGAATTCAGTGCAGTGAAATGAAAAGGAAAAAGAAGTGTGATTGGTGTAGGTGTATTGACTAGTGTTGTTGGAAATGGGAAATTTGGGGGATTTCAGCTGAAGAAAAACAAGCTTTTATTTGGGGATTTAGGGCGCTCGACAGACATGAGAAGAAGATTAACTTTTATTTGGCTAACGAGCGGGTAACCAAAAATCATTTTTTTGAGTGAGCGGGATTTTGATTACCTTTTCTGGCTTTTTTTATAAAAACGTCGCAAAAAATCATTTCATTTTGAATAAAATGATAAAATATATAATATTATTTGTATATATTTTGAGGAAAATTATAATATTATTATATATAATCAATGCAAAATTTTAAGGCACCTTACTAAAAATGGTAAAATAATTTTGTAGTCTTTAATGTTTGTAATTTTATTAATTTGCACTTTTCTTTAAAAGTATATAAATATTATAAAATAAAAGTTTAAAATCTTTTAAAATTTCTAAAAAATTTAAAATCTTCTAAAATTCATTTTAAAATTTTAAATCACGAAAAATATAAAACCTTTCAAAATTTAGAAAATATATGTTATTTACTCTTTAAATGATAATTAGAAATGTTCACTACCCATACAACCCACCTAGTCCAAAATATGGTTAGGCTTAGATTTATATTTTTTAATCTTAGGCTAGCCGAACTTAGCTTGTTTTACCATTTAAAATAATAAAAATATAAACAGGTTATATTGACATTATTTATAATAATTAAATTTAAATATAAAATAATTTTTATTGTTTTTAAACAATGAACTGGATGATTCGGGTAAAACGAGCTTGAAGTTGGAAAAGTTTTTAAAATTAGGCATTGGCATAGCTTGGTCTTGCTTGGCCCACTAATTAATTCAATATTTTAAAACCTTTGCAAAGTTTAATCTATTCAATCAATTCTTATTTGATCAAGACAGAGGCAAGGCAAAACACGCAAAAAACTGAATCGGATAAAAAAATTGAACCGAGAACTAAAAATACTGAACTTGGATAGGATAAGATGGGGATATCCTTGGATATAGCTTATATCGATTTTGAAGAACCAAATCTTCACATGATTTTGAAGAACCAAATTAATATTATCTCTTTTACAATTATATAAGAAATTAATTAATATATAAATTAGAAAACACTAATTAATCTAAACCCTAAACCATAAACCTAATCCTTAAAACCCTAAAACCATAAACCCTTAACATATAACCTCTAAACCTTAAACCCCAACCTTTAAACCATAAACCATAAACCATAAACCATAATCCCTAAACCCATAATCCATAAACCTTAAAATGGTAACACCTAAACCTATCTAAACCATATACCCTAAACCAATAACCCTAAACCCATAATCCATAAACCTTAAAATGGTAACACCTAAACCTATCTAAACCATATATCCTAAACCAAAAACCCTAAACTATAGTGATAATTAATTCAATATTTTAAAATTAATACTATCTCTTTTACGATTATATATAAAATTATTGAATATATAAATTAAAAAAATCAGTAATGTACCCAAAAAAACTTTAAAATTATTTTAAATAATAGTATTTTAAATTTTTCCTTTTTTAACAAATATTTTAAATTATTTTAAATTCCTAAGCATTTGCGGCGCTCTTCAGAATACGCCGCTAAAGCCCTGAGCATTACCGGTGCTTTCCCAAAAACGCCGCTAAGCATTAGCGGCGCTCTTCAGAAAACGCCGCTAAAGCCCTGAGCATTACCGGTGCTTTCCTAAAAATGCCGCTAAAGTCCTGAGCATTACCGGCGCTTTCTCAAAAATGCCGCTAACCCTGAGCATTAGCGGCACTTTCTCTAAAACGCCGCTAAATCCCCGGAACCTCAGAAAACGACGTCGTTGAGCTTAGGTTTTTTGCGACGCTTCTTTAAAAATGCCGCTAATGCTTATTTTTAGGGGTGCTTTCTGTAAAGCGCCGCTAAAGCTCTATCTTTAGCGGCGTTTTCCAAAAAGCGCCACTAATGCTCGATCTTTAGCGGCGTTTTTCATCCAAACGCCGCTAAAAGCCTGTTTTGGTGTAGTGTTTAATCACGACTCTTAGAAAAGTTAAACAAACAAATGACCATGAATCATTGCCGATTCCAAACCAATCTAATTTAGCAAACCTGAATATTGGAAAATATTTTACTTAACTACAAGGAAAAACCTTTATCCAAGAAAGGGGATTTGATCCGTCGATGATTTTGTGTAAGGACATATAGCAGTAAGATATCATAGGTGCAAAAATTTTTGGACGATCTCGAAAGATAATGTTGTGACCTATGTTGTTCAAGAGTTTTATGCATCCTTACGAGACCAGGAGTCTAGAAATGCTAAAGGCCATATGTGGGATATAGTACCTGTACGAAAGAAGTGTAGGTAATCCCTCGAACTATTTTCAACTTTTATAATGCTCTATACTATGAAAAATATTTTATAGATGAAAATAATTTCGAATAGATATGGATAACATTATAAACTTTTTGATTGAAGGTAAGGGTGAATAGAAACATCGCTCAGGTACAAATGTTCCCGTGTCCTTCCATCAAGCCATTATGTTTCTAGAGGCTAAAATGTGGATTCAATTTGTGTGCATGTGAACAGTACCTACTTTAAATGTTTCTAACATTAATACTTTTTTATCAGTTTTATTATATGCAATCTTGCAAAAAAAGTAGGTGTGCATTGGTAAATTGATCCACTAGAAGATGAAAAGATGCATTATTGGCCAGAAGGTGGGCATTTTCTTTCCCCATCTAGTAATGGCCTTATACAAAGTGGGGGTGTACCTATGACATCCATTGAGCAACCACTGAAACCATCTGGAAGTATCAACGGGGACACCTTGTTCTAATAATACATTGAGCTGAGAGCCAAAAAAATAAAAGATTGGAACAATAGACAATAAGACGTGATGGCTACACTGGCTTCATTGGATGACAAATAAAAGATTGGAACAAGAGACAACAAGGTTGACACAAGCTCAACAAAAAGTTGGTGAAAGCAGTTATCCAAAGCTAGATTGGATGACAGAGTGGATGCAAGAATCGAGGCCAATTTTCCAATAATTTGCTAAGACAAACAACATCTCGGTCCTTGATTATACACCTGACGTGTTTGGGCCAACAAATATAGAACAAGAAGAAGAGGGGCAAAAAATTGAGGAGGATGACGGAAGTGAGGACATGGATTTTGCAAAGCATGATTGAACATTTTTATTTTTGGGAAGACTTGTATTAATTTTTGGATGATTTTGATTTAGACTTTGTAGGAGTAGGATTAATAAGTAGATTTTTCAGTTCTATTACATTTTTTTTAATTTTTTAATATAGGAACCCAACACAAAGGAGACACAAACAATTCGAGCTTTAAACAATCAAAGGAGAAGAACCCACCATTAGTTGTTGGAGTGACCACGATCAATCGGGTAACTTCTTTCCTTATTTTTTATGGGTTACACATTAAGGACAATGTTTTAACTAAAGTGTGGAGGGGTAATATAGGAAACTTTTTTATTTTGAATTTCTACATTTTTCTTTGATTTTTCTTGTCTTTGGTGTGCTTGAGCTTATAGAAATACAAGTGATTGGTTAGGAGCATGTATATAGGTTGCTTGTGTTTACAAATAAATTTGGCATGATGATAGGTGATCTTATATTTTTTATTATTAGACTACTAAGTTCTATATGTTACACTGTAAATAGGTATTAAGCAATCAATTGTACCAAATGATGTAGAAAATATAAGGAAACCAGTATGTTAGTATGAATGATAAATGGTTGAATTTGAGTTTATTTGGTTGATTAAATTTGTGTAATATTGAGATATTTAGGGATGACCTAAGGCATTGTTTGAAACACATCTAGAGCCAAAAAGCTAACCTATTTGTATTTCACCTTTAGTACCAATTTTTGAGCGTGTTGACACTTCTTGATGAGCCTCATTACAAATCTCGAGCTTGAAAATGTTAATTTGTATTTGCCCATTTTCTTTGGTCCTGCACTACATGACTATAGACATCTGGCCATACGTATTGAGGGTTAAGTAGATACATCACTGTTAAATAGGAACTTAAGGTAGCCAAATGTGCGAAACAAAAAGAAAAATCATAAAAGAAAATTAGTTCGAGTAGAAAAATTCTTAAACCAAAGAAAAACCATTCATGAGTGAGATGTATTATGAAAGAGAAAAGTGACAAAGTCACAAAAAAAAAGAAACTCATTCATTAGTGTACAAAAACTCATAAGGCTAGCCATCGTTACTATGTCATGCTATGACTTCCTATATATGGAGAGACAAAGAAGGTGAGGGAAGGAGAAATAAGCTAGTGAGTGGGTAAGTGTCACTATGGGGGAAGAATAGGGACCAGTACAATGTGCCAAACTATTTTCGTATTTGTAACCCTCTTGATGCTTACTATATTTGAATTACAAACCTGTCCTAAGCCTCAAAAACATACAAGCTGAAAAGTCCTATATGACCTAGATATCATTATACAGGAATGGACATCGTACTAAACATATGCATAAACAACTATTTGTATTCTGCTTGGATAATCTAAGTACTTGTATGATTTACTGATGGATCCCTGTAGGTAAGACCCTCAATGGTTGTATACTTTGTAACATACTAAACTTAGATGTTTGTGGTCAAAAGTGGCAAATCTATTATTCATCATGTTAAAGTTGTAAGTGAATGTAAAATGCCTAAGTCATGTGCTACGAACTCAATCTTTGTATCATATTTGCTCAAGGGTAGTCATTTTTATTTCTTTTTTTTGTTCATGTTGCTTGAAGACAACCAATGACTTAAGTGTGGGGAAGTTTGATCTACCGTGATTCAGTGTAGCAGATTAAACTAATTATCGCACTTTAGGAGCTTGAAAGCAAGCATTTTTAGTAGGTTTGAATTATGTTTTCTTAAGTTTTTAAGTGAATAAAATGTGCACATTGAGTCTTTTATTTACCTTAGAAGCTGAATGAGGCCTAAAGGTGATTTAGTGCACTTTTATGAGTGTACATGAGACCTTTAGAACACATAATAAACTGATACTGGTCGCTACATCGCAACACAGGATGACCAATGTGGCAACGTAGGGAGCAGAATGGAGAAACCTCAAGATTGCCTTCAATGTCGTGACACAGCCTAAGGTTGTCGGGACATACCCCTAAAGATGTCCCAAAAGGAGTATACAAATTGTATGTTGCAATACAAGTCCTATTGTGTCACAACATCGACCCTATGACAGAAGTCAAATACGAAATAGGGGCATTTTGGTCTGCACAATCAAACTCAAAGCTCGGGAATGTCAGCTAACCTAGGGTTAAGGACGACGACCACCTCAAATCTATAAATAGGCTCATTTGGCACATGATATGACATCATTCACTTAGCCTATATTTTCTTTAGTAAATTTAGTTTAGTCTTTCTTTTGTTCTTAGGTTTTAGATTTTATTTCAGTTGTTATTCGTTGTTCTCAAGAGATCTTAATTGTGGAAAAAATTCAAACTTTGTGGATTCACAATTAATCTCAATACAATCAGGCTATTTCATATAATCTATACAATCGATTTAATTAGAATGCTTACTCTTTATATTGATTCTATATTTTTTATGAAAACCATGACGAGCTTGGAAACACAAAAATATATAGGCATTTTCATGCCCTTTTTAACTCAAATTCACGCAGTTTCGGTGTAATTCTTGTCGAAAAATATAATATAATTATAAAATAATTATATTGATCTTAAATTATTAACATATTTAATTTTATTTAATTTTATATAAATTTTCATAAATTTTTATTTAATTTCTTCAGATTTGCACAAATGGTGAACATTAGCTCAGTAGACACTACTAGAAACGCAAATTTGGGAAGCGATTTTTGAAGCATCGAGGTGAATTAACTTATCAGCCTAAGACGATCAAATTTATGATTATTAATACATAATATAGTTAATTTTAATTTTAATCCAATTTATTTTGGGTTAAATAATTATTATTAATTAAATAATGAAAATAGGTCCAATTGTGCTAAACCAAAAGACAGATCCAACCAAGCACATGGGCTACCTAAAATCGTCCAACATACTGACCCAATAAGCTTAAAATAGTTGATTATTTGACTTGCAAATCATCCCTTGAATTTTCCTTGAAATTGCATTCAAACCCCTCCACTTATCAAGCTTTTGTAGATTTGCACCTAGCTAAATTTAGCAAGTTTGAAATATTCAAACTTGCCACACATGTGGTCGGCTAAGGGGTTCTATGGCTGCTGAGTTTTTGCTATATTTAGCAGCCAACCCCACCTACTAATAGCCCCCTTTGTGACTCATTTCAACACACCTCTCACACCTTCATTCCACACTTCTCTCTCATTCTCTCTTCCAAACCTTCCTTTGCTTTCCATTTTTTCCCTTCCATTTGGTTGCCAATTTCCTCTTGGAAAAGAACCCTTTAACCACCATTGGTAGCAGCATTCAAGTGCTTATAGAAGCCTCGGTTCAACAAGAATAAGCAGAGAAGGAGGAGCGGAGCAAACTAGTCAGGCTTCAGAGAAACACCAGATTTGATTCTAGTTTCCTATCCGTTAACTTTTTATTGTTCTTGTTATGAGCATGTCTATGAATACTTGCTATGTTGATATTCTTAATTTAATTAACATGGCTTAAATTTAATTCATGTTAGGTTGATTGCATTTTGTCCACTTAAGTTATTAAAATTATGTTTGTGTTGTTATAGGTCTTGATAAAATGTTTGGTTAAGTAAAACAATGATTAGGTTATTCTTGCACTACAACTGTAAGGTAACTAATGAATTAATTATTAATAATGTTGAAATTGTAATTAGTTGACACAATAGTTAATCAATGCATGTTTAATCTTCTAAGGTAGTGAGGTTAAATTAGCAACAATATTAAATGGTACATTAGTCTTGCATAACTTGCAAGATTGTTGTGATTAAACTGTTTCAATGTAGGAATATATTGTTACCGCACTTAATCTTTTACTTGCTTATTTAAATTGATTAATTGTTTGAATTGGCTTAGTGATATGTTTAAGAGATTAGCTAATTTAGTACGTTTGTATGTGCTATAGTTAACAAATTACCAAGTTTCCATGCATTTATTCGTAACAACATGAACATTGTTTTGGTAAGATTAAGTTAAAAATGTAATTGATCTATCACAATTATGTCATCTTGATTAAAATCATCTTTTGAAATTGTGCATTGAAACTTTTATTTTTATTTTATTTTAACTTACATGGTTAAATTTTAGTTTCTAATCACTTCCTCAAAATTAAAATATTTTAATCACCAAAGTGTTTAAATTTCATTTCATAAATAATTTTCTTACACAATCCCTGTGGGTACAATAACTCGACATTTACTTGTCACTTTATTACTTCTTGCTATGTGTACACTTGCACATTTTCATCATTCCAAAGCTAATCCCTGTACGGAGGATTAACGAGTGGAGGAATGGTCTATTAACTATTTTGTAGGGTTACTCAACGGATCAACTATTTGGGAAAGGAAGAACGTGAAACAAACCCTAGGCCTAACATCTTCAGAAAGTCATCAATATGAGAATTAACCCAAAATTGGTATGGCCCATCCATGAGCACCTTCACCCTAAGCCAGTCTGGACTGTGAGGTTGGAAGATAAGTACTCCTTGTTGACTTATTATGTTAGTTGAAGATCTAAGATCCTACTGGGGTAATGACTAGTTTTTTTACAAGAAACCCGAAACGACAGTTGATGGGGATTGCCAAAGCAAGCTGATCACCCATAATAAAGATTTGATTCATTCTCCTTTTCTATCTCTTGAAGTTTATTTCTTTTATGATATTTTGTTTTATTATTATAAAAACCCCAAAAATAATTTATTTTATGTTTTCGTAGTATAACTAATTTAAAGTACTAATTATATTTTAGGTTAGAATAGATCCAGCACTCGCCTCCCTTGGGTACAATCCTCATAGTACTCACCTACTCCATTGTAAAACTAAATTACAACTCGACTCGTATACTTGCGGATACCGCATAGTACTTCAATATTTTATTACAGTATTCTAATCTACCGTAATCCGGTGTAGCAAATAAAACTACTTATCGTACTTTAGGAGCTTGATAACAAGCATTTTTAGTAGATTTGAATTATGTTTTATTAAGTTTTTAATAAGTGAATATAATGTGCAATTTGAGTCTTTTATTGACTATAGAGTCCGACTGAGGCCTAAGGGTGAGCTAACGCACTTTGTGCGTGTGCAGGAGACCACCAAAAGGCGTAATAGATAGATACTAGTTGTTATGCCGCACAATGGGGAGGAGAATGGAGAAATCACGAAACTGCCTTTAATGTCACGACATAGACTAGTAGAGTCGTGACATAACCTAGAAGACATCCAAGGAGGAGTACACTGATTGCTATGTCGCGACATAGTAAGAGCTATTCGTGACATCGACTTCGGACAGGAGATAAACATGAAATAGGGGCATATTGGTATGCACAATCAAACATAAAGCTCGAGATCAGCTAACCTAGGGTTAACAATGACGACCACTTAAAATCTATAAATAGGCTCCTTTGTCACATGTTAGGTGAACCATGTATTGAATTTAGAATTAGTATTTTAATTTTAGTTTAGTTTTCTTTCTTCCTGAGGTTTACAATTTATTTTCAATTGTTATTTATTTTTCAAGAGATCTGATTTGGGGAAGATCGTCAAACTTTGTGGATTTGCAATCAATTCTTATATTATCTATGGAGGCCATGAGGAACTAATCCTTCTATGAGAGATTAGCTAGTGGAGGTATGATCTATTATTTATTTTCAGGGTCACTCAACAGATCAACTATTTGAGAAAGGAAGAACATGAAACAAACCTTAGTCCTGACAACCCTAGGAAGTCATCAAGGTGGGAATTAACCCAAAATTGGTATGGGCCATCCGTGAACACCTTCACCCCAAACCAGTCTAGACTATGAGGCCAGACGATAAGTAGTCCTTACTAACTCACTATGTTAGTGGAAGATCAGAAGATCTTGCTAGGGTAACGACTAGTTGATTGACGACTAACCTGAAGAGATAGTTAATAGGGATTACTGAAGTAGGCTAATCACCCATAATCAAGATTTTCTTTACTCTACTCTTTAGTTCCTTGTATCATTATCTTTTTATGTTATTTTTTATTATAAAAACCTTAAAAATCCATTATTTTTTGTTTTCGTACTATAACTTATTTAAAGTACTAGTTAGATTTCTTGGCGTTTAGGCTAGAATTAATTTTGTACTAGCCTCCTTTGGGTATGATCCTTGGAATACATACAAAGTGTTCCATTGTAAACAAACTATATTACAACCTGGCCCATATAATTACGAAAACTACCTCAAATTCCATATATTTCGTAGCAGGATTCACACTCTAGACATTAGTACATCTCTAGGCGTTTAAGTTGTTGGCGTCGTTGCCTGGGAGACAACATTACTAAATTGATTTTAATTTTTACATTTTAATAGAATAATTAGGATTTTTTTAATTGTAGTTGCGATTTGTATTTTTATTATTAGTAATTTCGTTTTCTAACTTCTTTTTCTTTGTTTATCTCAGTATATGCCTTAGAGGAAAGTAATACTTGTTTAATCAGTCACTAATCCGTAGGAACAAAAATTCAATTAAACAATGTTAAAGAAATCGATATAAAGAATAGAATAAAGGAAAAGAGTTGCTCATGGATTTGTGGATGAAACCATGGCTCCAAAACAATCTCCACTCACAAGAGTCTCACTTCAACATACGATTTTCCGATTACAATAACATAAAACACCCTAAGTATTAACTAAGAATGAAATAAAAACACTAATTATATTTTCTGTCTCCATAAAATTGTGTGTTTAAATTGATTACAGTGGTCTTTATATAGGTAAACTTGGAATATTAAAGTGCCTAAATTATTCTTAAAGTGCTTATATTTTGAACTCCTAACTCCCCTCAAAAACGCAATTATCACGTTCACAGAGTTATTGGGCTGCGCAAGGGTGGGGTTGCAACACAGGCCTGCAGTGTTGTAACCATATATCTGATTTTACAATACAGCAGGGAGCGTGTGGCAACATCGAGGACAGTTCCACTCTAGAACTTTTTTTTGGCTTCAGTCTTCGATGTTGAGAGATCAGTGTTTTGGTTTCACGACATAAGCATCAGTTTCGGCCCGTGTATGTATCTTTAGCTCACGACTTGACCTACAAGACCATGTAACCTTATGTAGATACAGAAAATGTAATAAAAACTACTAGAAAGCAAAAATTACTACTCTAAGTATGAAAACCTAAATATATACAAAGATTCTTTGATTTAACTATTAAACATGCTAAAGTTATGTGTAGAAAGAATGTAAATAATAGTGTAATTCATGGCAAATCATATTTAGGTAAGTTTGTAATATAGTTTTACAATGTAGTAGGTAAGTACTTCGGGTATCGTACCCAAGGAAAGTGAGTACAAAGTCAAAGTTTACATACACGTAGATAGAATTTATTAGTAGCTTAATTAAATTATATTACAATAAAACATAGAGGAAAGATTTTTAGGGTTTTCATAAATAAAGAATTAAAAATTGTATGAATAAAAAAGACTCCGAAAAACTAATTTCTAGACTCAATCAAATGCAAGCATGGGTGACTAGCTTACTTTGGTGATTATAGTTAATTCTTATTTTGGTTTCTATTCAATCAACTAGTTGTTACCCTAGTTGGATTTACCGATGAAAGTGCAGCTCTGCAACTATCTCCACTCTCGAGAGTCTCGGTTCGAAATAGGGTCTTCCTAAAATTGTGTGTTTAAACTGATTACAATGGCCTTTATATAGGCTAAACTCAGAATATAAAGTGCCTTAATTATCCTTGAAGTCCTTAGAGTTTGATTAGGACAAATAGTCCTAATTTCTTTTAAAAACACAATTATGTCGTGCAGGGAGTTTTTGTACTGCTCAAGGGCGGTGTTGCAACATCAAATCAGGTGTCGTGACATAGTAGCTAGCGTTTCAAGACATCGACTGTAATTTTACTCCGGAACTTGTTTTGGCTTCTGTCTTCGGTGTTGGCACATCAAAGTCTTGGTGTCACGACACAGGCATCAGTTTTGACTCTGAGTAGGCATCTTTAATTCCTAACTTGATCCACAAGACCTTGTAACCTTATTTAGATATATAAAATGTAATAAAAACAATTAGAATACTTAAATTACTACTCCCAGAATGAAAACCTAAATGTATACTAAGATGATTTGATTTGACGATTAAACATGCTAAATTTATGTCTGAAAAGGATCTAAATAATAGTGTAATTCATTGCGGATCATATACGGGTCAGGTTGTAATATAGTTTTACATCGAAGTAGGTAAGTACTCCGAGGAACGTACCTAAGGAAGGTGAGCACAAAGTTAAAGTGGACCTAAATGCAAATAAAATTAATTAGTAGTTTAAAAATATATATTACGTTAAAAAAAGGAAAGATTTTAGGGGTTTTCATAAATAAAGAATTAAATATTGCATAAATAATAGGGACTTCAAAAAACTAATTTCAAAACTCAATGAAAAGAAGACATGAGTGATTAGCTTGCATTGGTGATTATAATTAATTTCTATATAAGTTTCTATTCAATATACTAGTCGTTACCCTTGCAAGATCTCTCGATCTTCCACTAAACTAACGAGTCAAAAGAACTACTTAACTCTCGACCTCACAGTCCAGACCAATTCGAGACTAAGGTGTTACCAGATAAGGCATACCAATTTTGGGTTAGTTCCCACCTAAATAGCTTCCTAAGGTCGTCAAGCCTAGGATTTAAGTTTTTCCTCTCCCTAACAGCTGATCCGCTAAGAAACTCTATCTTTCTATCAGTTAATAATATTAGAACAGTTGAAACATGCTCATGGATTTATCTAGGAAAGCGCGGCCCTGAAACAATCTCCACTCGCGAGAGTCTCACTTCGGAATAGGATCTTTCAATTACAAGAACATAAATCACCCTAAGTAAAAACTTAGATTTAAATAAAAACCCTAACTATATTTTTATGTCCCGAAAATTCTTTGCTTAAACTAACTACAATGGCTTTTATATAGGTTAAACTCGGAATATTAAAGGTGTATCACCCCAAATTTTGGGCCTAGAAGAAATAGGTTTTGAACAAGGGAACAGTTAGGAGACTACATATCAATATTTAGTTGTGCAAGGAAGTGACACAAATACTTGTTTGCTTCAGTGGTTAATTGATCTGGGTGTGTTTGGGAGTGTTTTAGGAGCTTGGTTTCAAGTCTTGGCCTTGATAGAATTTTTAGTTTTGCTCTTAAATGAATCTGGACACTGGCATATAGCCTTTACAAATAATAGTGTTTGTTTTATGACACAAAAATAGCTTGTGGTCTAGTGGTAAGGTGGTGTGTTGTGTAACTATGAAGTCTAAGGTTCAAGTCCTGGGTTGTGTAATGGAGTATTTATTTTGCTGCTTGAGCTATGTAGGTAGTGGAGTTGGACTGGAACACAGCTAAGGGGAGTTTGAATGGATTTTGAATGGAGTTTTTGGAGGAGTTGAGGAGAAATTGGTGGAGTGATTCAAGGAGGGATAAGGGGAGAGATTTTAGGAGAAAATCAAGGGAAGTGAGGGGAGAGGAGAGATGTGTCGAAATTGAACTTTGTACTCAGGAAAAATTTGGCCAGAGGGGATACTGATCATTTTGGATATTTCTCATATCAGTTTTGTGTAGCGTTTCTTTTTGCTTTGCTTTTTGGTACCGAATTTTACTAAGAGTTTGAGTACCTATCGGGTTTTTCTTTTGCTACTATCTCCTTTTTTTTTTAGGTTTTGGCCAAATAGTTTTGGTTCCCTCCTCTGCTGAATTTCTCTTTCTTTCTGTCATTCATCAGCTTTTGGTTCTTCATTCTTTTTTCTCTTTTTCTATTCCTCAATCTGTGTTCTCTTGGCCGAATATCTTTTTGTCTTTCAATCGGTTTACCTTTGCCAGGCTATTCTCCTTTTACCTTCTAGCCGATTACTACCCTATCCTTGTATCATTTTTCTGCATCGATCTTTTCTCCGCTGCTTCTTGTTGTTACTGTGCTGTAAGTGTTTCTGACTATCGGTAAAGTGTTTATACTCATCGCTTTTGATTAAACCTGTTCTCTTATGTTCTTCTTCTTAAAACCAAATACTTTTATTTTATTCTTTGTTTACTGACTGTGGATTCGTTCCTATTAAGGTGTTACTGTTGCGATTTAGAGTTTCCTCCGATGAGTGATGGTTTGAAGTGGTCGCAACCCTTGTTCTCAGCATTCAAACAAGGTAATATGCCACCTCACTTTTGGGGTTTAAGTCATATGCTGTCTATGTTCCTATAGGATACTGTTCGCGGTTTGTGGCCACTTATATGGCCAAACTTAATTTTGTGGTCTTTGTTTGTGGTGCAATTAATCGATAAAAGTGTGTGACCACTTTTGGTTGGCAGTTTTGGAGGAGTAGTGTCGCCCTTTTTCAAGCAAGGTAAGGAAGGTATTTTGAAATAAGTGTCAATAAGAGTGAGTTTTACCCTAACGATTAAAGGACTGACTTTGGGTCATGGTTGAATCTAGGTTGGTGTACGTGGAGATTTGCGCTCTTCTCGTGAGTAGGTCTGTAACACCTTACTGTAATTGTAGAACGGCAAAAATCGAAAAGCCCTAAATACGGCGATTGAGACCATATGGGCGTGCGAACGCTCGTGTGGTAAACCTAGCCCAAATAACACGGTGGTGGATTGTAGAGGCCTCCGTGAGCATTTTCATGGACTTAGGCCATAATGGGACTAAAATACCCTCGAAGGGTAAAATTATTAAAATACCCTCAAAGGGTAAAACTACCAAAATACCCTCGAATGGTTAAGTTACCGAAATACCCTCGAAGGGTAAAATTACCGAAATACCCTAAAAGGGTAAAATGATCGAAATACCCTCGAAGGGCAAAATAACTGAAATACCCTCAAAGGGTAAAACTACCAAAATACTCTTGAAGGGTAAAATTATCGAAATACCCTCGAATGGTTAAGTTACCGAAATACCCTCGAAGGGTAAAATTACTGAAATACCCTCAAAGGGTAAAATTATCGAAATACCCTCGAAGGGTAAAATTACTGAAATACCCTCAAAGGGTAAAATAACTGAAATACCCCCGAAGGATAAAATGATCGAAATACCCCTATAGGGTAAAATGACCGTTATACCCCTAGGAGATGAAATGACTGTTATGGCCTTATGCTATGTATGACCGATTTGCTTTATGATATATATGATTGTTACTGAGTAGGACATACTGCATACACGTATGATTTATGACATGACATACTGTATGGGGTTGGGATTCTGATATAGGGGAAATATACTGTACTGGTGGCTATGCCACATATATCGTTCTTGGTAGCTTTCTTTGCATTCTTTATTCTTGGTAGCCGATCGTTATTATTATTGGCGACTTTCTTTGTGATATTGGTGTGTTGGCTAGGTGGGTCGATTTTATCTCCACATGGTGTGTTGGTGGTACGAAGTGTTGTGTTGGTTGGATTGGGATGGGTTGCATCACTGCATTGTACTTATTACGGTATTGGGCTAAGGCCCACACTGTACTGATACTGTATAGGGCTTAGGCCCAGACTAATTATGCATGTTGCATAGTGATTGGCTAGTAGGGGATTACACACTGAGTTTCGTAAACTCACCATCTCCTTTTAATGGTGCAGGTAATCCTTAACCTTAGACGATTCGGGGTTGCGAGGGACTCAAAGGTGGCCACACAACTACTGTCGATGTTTACATTTGCTTTTATTGTACTTTAAATTATAATTTGGGTTTTGTTTTCTAATAAGGCCTTTAATTTGGGTTTAAAATTTTAATTGGCCTTTTGCTTACATATTGTATATTGCTAGTTAGGTGAAAATGAATTTTCAAAATAATCACTGTTTTCAAATACACGAACTTTAAACGTTAGAGTTCTCAAATGCCTCTGCAATTTAAATCAACTTAATATAGTAACAGCAGTTAATAAGGCAAACATTTGGTTAAATGTTCTGTTAAACATTACTAAAGGGGTTTCTAAACTTAAGAAACAAGTTTTATGAACAAGTTTAAATCTTGAGAGACACTTCAATGTGACACACCAGATACGGCCATAACGTCTAGGCCGGGTTTGGGGTGTTACAAAAGGGCCTAAATTATTCTTGAATTCCTTAGAGTTTGAGTATGATAAATTGTCCTAATTTAACTTAAAACTGTAATTATCTCATGTAGGGAGCTTTTGGGTTGTGGAGGGGCAGTGTTGTAACATCGGCCTTAGTGTCGTGACACAGTAGAGAGCGTGTCACGACATCCAAGGCATTTTCGTTCCAAAACTTGTTTTTGGCTTCTGTCTTCGATGTTGAGACAACAATGTCTTAGTGTCACGACATAGGCATCAAATTTGTCTTGAATATGCATCTTTAGTTCCCGACTTGACCTATAATAACATGTAACCTAATTTAGATATATAAAATGTAATGAAAACTACTAGAAATCGTAAATTACTACTCTAAGTATGAAAACCTAAATATATACTAAGATGTCTTGATTTAGCTATTAAACATGCTAACGTTATGTGTAAAAAGGATGTAAATAATAGTCTAGTTCATGGCAGATCATATAAGGGTCAGGTTACAATATAGTTTTACAACAAAGTAGGTAAGTACTCTGAGAATCGTACCCAAGAGAGGTGAGTACAAAGTTAAAGTTAACTTAAACACAAATAGAATTAATTAGTAGTTGTAACGCTTAGATTTGTGCAAGTGTACACAGTCGTTATCAAGTAATAAGTAAGTATCGAGTTATCATCTCCACAGGGATTGTATTTGTGCTAAGTCACTTAATTTGTAAAATTATATTAACAATTTGTAAATAAAAACACAATATAGTTGAGAAGTGGTGATTAAAATAGATTTTAGTAAAATTAAACACAATTTGCAACAATTATAACATAAATAAACTAGGACAATTACTTAAATTAAACTCAATTTATTATCAACATGTTTAATAACATTCGGAAAAAAATTCCATGGCAACTCGATCTTTCATGAGTTTGGAAACCACATTAGGTCCTTTCGGAATCCTTTACTTAGTAAATATGCATTTTACTGATCCTTATTTACCAAGGCTTTCTTAGCATTCATGTGTGTAACAACTCGATTTTAGGCCTACTTAGAACACTGGTTTCGAGACCACAAATTTGAAGCAAAAAAAAAAATTATTATATTTTTATGATCTTCGATTTCACAAAATGACTTTCTAAAAATTTCGTTTGAGAATTTCGACGTTTGGGCACTCAATTTAGTCAAAAGGACTAAATTGTAAAACTGCAAAAGTTGAGTTCTACATGTTAGAGGTGTCCAATTGTTATGAAATTTTAAATTGGAGGTTCTTATATGAATTAGACAACTGGTTAAGTTGGCGGAAAAAAATCGACATGAGATAAGTGAAATAGGATATTTTTAAGTTAAGAGCATTTTGGTAATATGGTAATTAAAATGAATTAAAAAGACAAAATAGGCCGAAATTTCATCATCTTCAACCCCATGGCCGAATTTTACGAGGGGAGAAGCCATAGTTAGGGTTTTCAAGCTTCCAAGCTCCATAGTAAGTGATTCCAAGCCCCGTTTTTAATGTTCTATACGTTTTTAATGTCCCGGTAACTTGATTTAGCTTATTCTAGCAATAATTTAAACTAGGGTTTATATTTGGTAAAATACCCATAGGTTAAATATGTTTATTTTGATGTTTTATGGTAGAATATGAAGCTACAAATTATGTTAAACAGCGTTTTCTAAGCGATTTTAAGTGAAAACAAGTAAAATGACATAATCGGTAAAAATACCTAATGTCCATAAGTAAATGTTAGAGTGGGAATTTGATGTTTCCATAGAAGGAAAAATGTCCAGCATTTCATAAAACATAAGAATAAGAGATGAAGTTTCATTTCCAAGCTTTGGGGAAAAAGTGTAAATATGCAAAAGTTTAGGGGCAAAATTGTAATTTTGCCAAAGTTCGAGTCAATGACTGTTTGGATGAATGTGAGTGTTAAATAAGTTAAATGTGTTATTATAAGTCAAGAAAGACGAGAAATTGACTTTGATTAGTGAAAAAGAAAATTGATAAAAAGTGAGAAATTTCTCGGTTGAACCTTCGGAATAGAAAAGATACGAATGAAGTGACAGTAATGATCACATGTGTGGCACGGATGTGTGCAGGCCACTATGTGAAAGTGATAGTAGTGGTCACGTGTGTAGTACTATGTGCAGGCTGCTACGTGTACCGAGTATAATTGATTGTAACGGTGGTTGTTATGTGCTGATTCCACCGGGTACCATTGATTATAAAGGTGGTTGCTATGTCTGATTCCACCGGGTACCATTGATTATAAAGGTGCTTGCTATGTGCTGATTCCACTGGGTACCATTGACTATAACGGTGGTGCTGTGTGCCGATCCATCATGTATCTGTTATTATTCCGAAGTGTTCATCGGGAAATTGACTATGTGAAAGTAAATGAGATCATGTAACGATTAAGTGTAATTGAATAGTGAATATATGTGTGGAATTGAATTGAATATTGACTTGAAAATGGAAAAGTGAATTTTGAATTGAATAGTGATTAAAAGTGAAAAAGTGAAATTATGAAAAAGTAGAATTAGCAACAAAACAGTTTTCGACACTAACAGTAGTGTGACTTTGAAAAATCACCAAAAATGGTGGAAATTTAATTAAAGAGTGAATAAAATATGAAATGAAAGCTTAATGAGTCTATTTTTACATAAAAGAAAGAGACAAGCAAATGAGTTATATATTTTGAGATATTTGAATTTTAGTGAGGCAGGCTCGGATTGATTTCAGAATCCCCTGTTTTGATTTAAAAAATAATTAAAAATTGTAAAAAAAATAATTGTAAGTTAGAATTTATATTTTAGAATCTTTAATGAGTCTATTTTCAAAGGAAACAAACGAAACATTATCAAAATTTTGTACAATGAGATAATTCATTTTTAGTGAAGAGAGGTCAGAACTATCAGATAGGAAAATAGGGGAAATTTTAAAGAATAAATTGTACTATTTGGCTTAGGAAAAAATTATGAACTTTTTATGTTAAGAAGATATGTGAGCCTAGTTTTAGGTAAAATTAACGGATTTTAATTTGGATCTCTGTAGCTCTGGATAAAAATAATTTAGTCACACTGACTCAAATAAACTGCTTTGAATATACATGTGGGTGAATAGTGAAATTATAGTTAATGTTGTTTAAGTGTGTTATACACATTAAAGATGTGGAATGGAGAGGAGGAGGAGGAAAATTGGGAAATATATGAATGGTCTATGTATAATTGGTCATATTCTCGATTATAATTGATAGACGATGAAATAGAAATGATGCTTATATTTGCGCATTATTTGTCATGTTTTAAGCTCATGTGGGAAAATAAAGTTTCATAGTATCTGTATATGGTATATTTGGAATATGATTTGGCATGAATTAATGTCATGAATGGTTTATGAATTAACATATGTTGGTAAGTTTGATACATGAATAAATGTTGTGTTCATTCATGCTTATAATGCTTATGCTATATGTTTATTTGGTTAACAAATGGTGAAAGCTATAAGACTTGGTTGAATGATTATGTATTGGACCTCGTAAGCCCTATTTAGCAACTCAAAGATAATAATTTGAAAGTTTTAGTTTGGATGAAATTTTACAACTCGGTATAATACGTTATAAGTGTACGTGTTCTAGTAATGCTTCGTGCCTTATTCCGGCGTCGAATACATGTAAGGGGTGTTACATTTAGTGGTGTCAGAGTTATGGTTTAGTCTATTCTCAGGCTAACATAGTGTATGTGAGTCTAGCTATAAATGCCACATTACTACTAGTGATAGTGTGATATCTCTCGACTTTGATGAAATTGTTTTGTTAAGGCAGAGATGATTTCCACCCGAGCTATTTTTGATAATGTTGATAATGATATTGAAATGATTGAAATGTGCTTATGATTTGTCAAAATTCAGAAAAGTATGAATAGAAGTTCATGATATGTATATGTTAATGTATGAAATGAGATAACCACAAGTTGAGAAATGTGAAAAGTGGAATGAAATGAAAGTTTTTATGGTGATAAGCCCGTTCATGTTTGTTTTGCAAGCATATGATGTTATGTGCTCAACATATTTGATTAAGTGAACATGGTAAGCGAATTTACTTAAATAGACAGAATATGTGTTTATGTGCATTTGCTTGAATAAGTGAAATCAATACGTTCATATGGTAGAATCTTATGTTTAATTGTTAAATTAGAGATAATATGATGTTTTGTTTTATGTCTTTATTATTGAACTATGAATATTATAATAGTATAAAAATTGAATTAGAAGATCAAGTTGAGTAGAACGTAGGAATGAGTACTTTCGTTCAGTGGTATGTGATGAAGTGACAGAAAAGACCATGGTTGGACCATGGCAATATGTGATATGTGATTTCCATATAAGACCATGGCTGGGCTATGGCATCGGTATGTGTTATGTGATTACGTGTAAGACCATAGTTGGACTATGGCATCAAGAAAACGACATACTCAATTCTGTAAGACGTTCTCTAATTTGACAAATGTCGGTAAGTAAAATGGAAGCCAAGTATTGGAATTTAATTAGATATTAATATTGAGCTTGAATAAGTAAATCCATTGTGTGAAATTGTGGGTGACAGAAAACATTCGTAATAAATGCATGTGTTAATTTACTTGGAATGAACTACGTGATTATGATGGTATTACATTAATGATGAATGTTAAGTCATATATATGTATCTATGAGAGTAAGTTAGAGGCTTTACAACCTCACTACCGCTCCCTTATCAATATGTTTTATGAAAAAAAATTTACGAGAATCATGTTGAATAAGCTCATAAGTGCAAACTAAAGAGTTCAGTGGTCAAGTAATCAGTAATGCAAACAGTGTTGAGTGTAGTGTAACAAATGAACTCAGTTTTAAAAGAAATATCAGATTGTTTTTAAGATCATATGGATTATGTCATGGTTAATGAAGAAGTTAAATTCGATGAGACAAAATATTCAAGCATGATACCTAAAGAATGTATGTATTAACTGGAAGTTATTCTGAATTAATTTTTTTTGTTAATGAATGGAATAATGTGAGGTTGGTAATGATAGACGAGAGCCCTGTTGGTCTGGTCGGTTTATGACCGGTTATTGTTTTGTTTTATATGCATATTTAGAAAGTGTATTATCTTTGCTACGATGAAATTCCAGAGCTGGTAAGTATCGTTCTCTTCTGATTATCTCTGAGAAATTATTCAGATATTCATTCTTATTTCCTTATGAGTTATATGTATTTAAGCATGTCCTCAGCTAAGAGAATAAATTCTGTGCATTCATGAAATATGAAGACAGATAGTCGAAATTCAAAATCTATATTTTCGAAAGTATGAGATAGAGATATATTTATTGGAAAGCGATATGCGAGATTAAATCGATTAGTGATTCTTGAAAGTTAGTGAAAGCGTTTCCTGAGAGTCCAAAGTAACTTTTTCTGGTAAGATTTTCGGGGATGAAAATCCCTAAAGGAGGAGAGTTGTAACAACTCGATTTTGGGCCTAATCGGAATAGTGGTTTCGGGACCACAAATTTGACGAGAAAAAAATTATTTTTATTATACTTTTATGGTCTACGATTTCAAAAAATGCTTTTGTGAAAATTTCGTTCGAAAATTTCGACATTTGGGCACTTAATTTAGTCAAAAGGACTAAATTGTAAAAAGTGCAAAAGTTGAGTTCTACATGTTAGAGGTGTCCAATTGTTATGAAATTTTAAATTGGAGGTCCTTATATGGTAATTAGACCATTGGTTAAGTTGGTGGACAAAAATGGACATGAGATAAGTGAAATAGGATATTTTTAGGCATTTTGGTAATATAGTAATTAAAATGAATTAAATAGACAAAATAGGCTAAAATTTCATCATCTTCAACCCCATGGCCGAATTTTACAAGGGGAGAAGCCATAGTTAGGGTTTTCAAGCTTCCAAGCTCCATAGTAAGTGATTCCAAGCCCCGTTTTTAATGTTCTTTACGTTTTTAGTGTCCTAGTAACTTGATTTAGCTTATTCTGGCAATAATTTAAACTAGGATTTATATTTCGAAAAATACCCATAGGTCAAATGTGTTTATTTTGATGTTTCATGGTAGAATATGAAGCTACAAATTATGTTAAACAGCGTTTTCTAAGCGATTTTAAGTGAAAACAAGTAAAATGACATAATCGGTAAAAATACCTAATGTTCATAAGTAAGTGTTAGAGTGGGAATTTGATGTTTCCATAGAGGGAAAAATGTTTAGCATTTCATAAAACATAAGAATAAGAGATGAAGTTTAATTTTCGAGCTTTGGAGAAAAAGTGTAAATATGCAAAAATTTAGGGGCAAAATTGTAATTTTGCCAAAGTTTGAGTCAGTGACTGTTTTGATGAATGTGAGTGTTAAATAAGTTAAATGTGTTATTATAAGTCAGGAAAGACAAGAAATTGACTTTGATTAGTGAAAAAGAAAAGTGAGAAAAAGTGAGAAATTTCCCGGTTGAACCTCCAGAATAGAAAAGATACGAATGAAGTGACAGTAATGATCACATGTGTGGCACGGACTATGTGCAGGCCACTATGTGGAAGTGATAGTAATGGTCACGTATGTAGTACTATGTGCAGGCTACTACGTGTACCGAGTATCATTGATTGTAACGATGGTTGCTATGTGCTGATTCCACCGGGTAAATTGGGTACCATTAATTATAAAGGTGGTTGCTATGTGATGATTCCACTGGGTACCATTGATTATAAAGGTGGTTGCTATGTACTGATTCCACCGGGTACCATTGATTATAAAGGTGGTTGCTATGTGCTGATTCCACCGAATATCATTGACTATAAAGGTGGTGCTGTGTGCAGATCCACCGTGTATCTGTTATTATTCCGAAGTGTTCATCGAAAAATTAACTAATCGTGTAACGATTAAGTGTAATTGAATAATGAATATATGTGTGGAATTGAATTGAATATTGACTTGAAAATGGAAAAGTGAATTTTGAATTGAATAGTGATTAAAAGTGAAAAAGTGAAATTATGAAAAAGTAGAATTAACAACAAAACAGTTTTCGACAAGATATGATGAGTGTGAATTTGAAAAATCACCAAAATAGTGGAAATTTAATTAGAGAGTGAATAAAATATGAAATAAAATCTTAATGAGTCTAGTTTTACATAAAAGAAATAGAACAGGAAAAGGAGTTATATATTTTGAGATATTTGAATTTTTGTGAGGCAGGGTCGGATTGATTTCGAATCCCTATTTTGATTTTGAAAAATAATTAAAATTGTAAAAAATAATTATGAGTTATAATTTATATGGTTAGAATCCTTAATGAGTCTATTTTCAAAAAAAAACAAATAGACACATCATCCAAATTCTGTAAAATGAGATAATTTATTTTTAGTGGAGAGTTGTTGGAACTATGAGACAGCAAAATAGTGGAACTTTAAAAATAAACTGTACTACTTGGATGAACCAAAAATTATGAAAATTTTATGGTAAGAATATATGTGAGTCTAGTTTCAGGGAAAATTAATAGATCTTAATTTGGATCTCTGTAGCTCCGGATAAAAATAATTTAGTGACTCTGACTCGGATAAACAGATTTGAATATACATGTGAGTGAATAGTAAAATTATAGTTAATGTTGTTTAAGTGTGTTATACACATTAAGGATGTGAAATGAAGAGGAGGAGGAGGAAAATTGCGAAATATATGAATGATTTATGTATAATTGGTCATATGCTCGATTATAATTGATAGATGATGAAATAGAAATGATGCTTATATTTGCGCATTATTTGTCATGTTTTAAGCTCATGTAGGAAAATAAAGTTTCATAGTATGTGTATATGGCATATTTGGAATATGATTTGGCATGAATTAATGTCATGAATGGTTTATGAATTAACATATTTTGGTAAGTTTGATACATGAATAAATGTTGTGTTCATCCATGCTTATAATGCTTATGTTATATGTTTATTTGGTTAACATATTTGATGTACATGCTTAGGCTTTGGCCAAGTTGTGGCTGGATTATGCCACGTTAAAATTATAAGTTATGCATTGAAATGGTAAGTGCCGAAATGGAAATATGCTTGCGATCATGACAGGGTGGTAAGGTTTAAATTATGTAATCTCTAGTGAAATGGTTTATCATGGGGTTAGTTCCAAAAGGAATTATGTTTAAATGCACTAGTTTGCGACTATGGTTGAATGATATGTTTATGTCTTGTGTGATATGCATAGGAAACGGTGTGGAAAGGTAATGAAATAGTAAGTTCATATTTGAAGTGAAAAATGATGAAAAAGGGGATGATGAGCTGAATTGATGTTGTTATTTAAGCTAAAGTGATATTTTCATTGTAAAATTGAGAATTTCATAAATGTGTTAATGAATGGTATAATCGATAAACATTGAGTTAAATGGTAAATACGGATTAGTATTAAACTTAATAATATTGAATTGTATGTGAATTTTATGGAAATTGGTAATGAAATGATTTGAATTAAAAGAATTATTGTGGTACTGAAATGTACACTGGATTGAGAAATTGACTTGAATTGTGAACATGAGAATTGTGAATTAAATGAGATGAACAAATGGTGAAAGCTATAAGACTTGGTTGAATGATTATGTATTGGACCTTGTAAACCCTATTTAGCAACTCAAAGATAATACTTTGAAAGTTTTGATTTGGATGAAATTTTACAACTCGGTATAATACGTTACAAGTGTATGTGTTCTAGTAATGCTTCGTACCCTATTCCAGGGTCGAATACGGGTAAGGGGTGTTACAGTGTGAGGTAACAGGGACGTGTTAGGTTTGAAATAATTTAATCACACAAATCTAAAAACTATGCAGATAACAGAGCTTGGTTAGAGTTGTTATGCAACCTACAATTTAATCATGTTAGGATCTAAATTGAGCATGCACGTTTCAATTATGTGTCCTTTAGCCGTTGTCTAGTTAGGATCGCTCAGCTAATTCATGTGCATTTCAATCACGTATGAATGAAATACAGACTTGATTTTAATTGAAAACATGATTGATTGAGGCACAAACATTATAAGCATGAATCAAATAAATATTAGTTAATCAAAACAATCATCCTAGCTTAAAAAAATTAAGCTAACACTGTTGTAAACAATAACAAAGAACACATAGCAACCATCCTTATATTAAGTTAAAGAAAAGAAAGATTAAACCCGATTCAGAGTGGTTATCACCTAAGAATCTGACTGATGAGACTCCTTATTCCTTTGCCTTGCTCCTTTGCTGATGGTTCTCCAAGGTGGCCGACCAAAGGTTCTTTAAGAGGCTTAATTGCTAAAATATCTATAAAGAGATGATGCTAGGCGTGGGAATGGAAAATGCTAAGAGAAAAAGAGAGAATGATGCTTGATGGATGCTTGAGGGATTATGAATGAAGGAATGAGAGGGTCTTATCTATAGGTGAGGAGGGAGAGATAGTTTGCTAAAAATAGGAGTTTCCATCTTTTGAAGCATCTTCCAGGGGTGGCCAACCATAATTTTAGTAAGTTGAGTTGATTTTTCTTTGATTTTTGGTCAATTTGAGTGCTACAACAACTCAGGACTGAGACTTGGTCAAGTGCAAATCTTCAGGTAAATCTCTAATTTCTTCAACTCTTCAAGGACCTTGTGCAATTAAACCAAAAACTGGTTTATGGACAGCCATGTGAAGCCAAATTTTGGGTTGACTTGGTCCCCAATTTGGACGTTTTTGTAATCCAGCAAAGCTATCAGACCTGTGCAATATAAATCAACAAGTTACAAGACCAAAGAATTAAATTTATCCAATTTAATTAATTAATTAATTAAAACCCAAATTATTACTGAAATATTTTAAAATGAATTATTAAATATAATTTTATATTTTATTATTTAATTTAATCATGCATGGCCCACTTTATGTCTTAAAAAATATAATATATTCAAGTTAATATAAAATAAGTCATTTATTGCATGAAAATTATATAATAAAGCATAAAATCACATTTTAATAATTTCATATTTTCACATATTTCATTAATTTAATAAACAATTACTTAGTTTTAACAATGGATTTAAGTAAAAATGTGATAAATTGCATAGGAAAAATCCTATATATTTTTTCGTTTCCACAACCCCAAACTTAAATCATTGCTCGTCCCGAGTAATGTTTATGCACAACAAAAGGCCTTGCTAAAGCAAAATTGATAATTGTGTAAGCAGCATCAGTCTTTGTCCCATAATCATGCATTAATAACTTCATGCTAATTGTGTAAGCAGCATCAGTCTTTGTCCCATAATCACAGCCATAAATAACATTCTTCATTCAACATAATTTCCTATCAATCAAGCAAAGAATCACAAGGCTTATTTATGATCTTCATATGTTGAACTTAAGACTTCCTCTCCACTAATGTAGGTGACATAATCATCAAATCAATAGGTCTTTTATAAGGTTGTAATGGGGCTCGGTTAAAGGTAGGGATTTTAAGAGATGGGACATTTCGGTTTAAAAATCTTAACCTTTAACTTTGTCTTAGTTTTCTCGTAATACAACCTTTCTCTTTAAGTGAACTTTTGGAACACCCCCAAACTCATTTTCAACTCAAACTCATACATTTTTTTCGTTTTTTAGAGACTGAGCAAACTTTTCTTCACTTTTTTTTTAAACATGAGCACATACATCTTTATGAAAATTTTCTCAAATGTTTATTCCCAATACAACTTTAGTTAAGATAGGTGCACAAATTTAGGATAGCTTTAAAAGATGATAATTAGCTTATAATGCAGGCTCATTGCAAAAAAAAACATGCCTTTAAGCTCAAAATTACAGTTTCAAGGGTCTAATATCATAGGGTTGGCTTGAAAAGGCTCAAACAATCCAAAGAAATAGTGCCTATATCATTTAAGATTTTTATGTCCCCTAGGATTTCGCCTTAAGAAAGTTACTAAGTCAATTCTAAAGATATAAACCTTCATGCATGTTTAATCTCAAAAGAACTGAGTTTTCATGGCAAACATTACTAAGGCTAAGATCATACAAGCATTCCATTCTTCATGATAACATACTTTCACTTAGATAAAATCATCATTCATACTTGCATAAAAACTATCTCAGTAACAAGAATATCTCTAAACATTCATTTATTAAAACATACTTATGAAAGAAATGATTAAAGCATACATGAAAAATTTAAAATTTTGAGCAATTTATTTGCCTTACCCCTCTTTAAAAAGAAGGAATGTCCTCATAACAAGAACAAAGTAATGAATGAAAACTGAAAACCAGGTAGGGTTGTAAAGAAAGAGAGGTGAGTCATTAAGACTACTTAAGTACCAACTCTTCCCTAATAACCCAATCCTAGACATGTTCATTCCCATTACCACATCACTTAGTCTTATTCTTTCTAAAGAAGTGCTAATTTTGGTCATGTTTGCTATGTTTTATTCTGCAGAAATTAAATCATAATTACGAAAGAAATAAATTCCTAAAGACCTAAAAATAATTAAATAAATAATAGGATAAGAATCTCCCCTTTATTTTTCTGACTTATTCCCCTTGCTCCCTCACCGGCTTGCTTAAGATCAAAGTTCAACTGCTTCAATGCCCAGTGAGCTTTATTCTCCAACTCTAATGGCAAATGACATGCCTTTCCAAAGACCAACCTTTTTTGCTAGGGCGTACTACCTTTTCAAGGATACCTTGGATTTCGCGATTCACTCTTTTAACTTGCCCTTTAGACTGAGGGTGATAGGCAGTAGCAACCTTGTGCTTCACATCATATTTATCAAGCAACCACTTAAGCCATTTGTTCACAAAGTGAGAACATTCATCACTAGTAATAGCTCTTGGTGTCCCAAATCGTGTAAACACATGCTTATGTAGAAATCGCATGACTACCTTAGCATCATTTGTAGGGTATGCTTCAGCTTCAACCCACTTGGATACATAGTCCACAGCAACTAAGATGTATTTTTTCCCATACAAATAAGGAAATGGGCCTAAGAAATCAATGCCCCATATGTCGAACAATTCAATCTCCAAAATGTTTGTCAAGGGCATTTCATTCCTCCTTGATATATTTCCAGTCCTTTGGCATTTATCACAGTTCTTAACATAAGCATAAGTATCTTTAAATAGTGTAGGCCAAAAGAAACCTGCTTGCAGAATCTTTGTTGCAGTACATGAACCACCAAAGTGTCCCCCACTTGGAGATGAATGGTAATGATACAAGATCTCAGCAATCTCGCTTTCAGCTACACACTTTCGGATTATATTATCTATACATTGTTTAAACAAAAATGGATTTTCCCAAAGATAATATCGACTATCATGAAGGAATTTTTTCTTTTATTGGTATGTCATTTCTCGAGGAATTATTCCACATGCAAGATAATTGGCAAAATCAGCAAACCAGGGTATTTCATGAATTTGATTTACCTCAAATAAGTGTTCATCTGGGAAATTCTCGTTGATAGGCACACATGATTAAGTTACCTTATTTTGCTCCAACCTCGACAGATGATCAGCTATTTGATTTTCAACACCTTTTCTGTCTTGGAGCTCAAGGTCAAATTCTTGGAGTAAAAGTATCCAACGAATTAGCCTTGGTTTTGCATCTTTCTTCGTGAGCAAATATTTAATGGCTGCATGGTCAGTAAATAATGTAACTCTGGTACCTATAAGATATGAGCAGAATTTGTTAAAATCAAAAAATATAGCGAAGAGTTCTTTTTCGGTTACAGTATAATTGTGTTGGGCTCCCGTAAAAGTTCTACTTGCATAATAAATAGGATGAAACACTTTATTTATTCTTTGACCCATCACAGCTCCAACGGCATAGTCACTTGCATCGCACATCAACTCAAAAGGTGAGTTCCAATTAGGTGTAATGATTATTGGTCTGAGATTAACCGCTTCTTTAGCTCTTCAAAAACTTCCAAACATGCTTTGTTGAAATCAAACACTGTATCTTTCTCTATCAACAAACACAACGGTTTAGGAATTTGTGAGAAACCATTGATAAACCTTCAATAAAAACTGTCATGGCCTAAGAAACTTTTGACTCTTTTCACATTCATTGGGGCCGGTAATCTTTCAATTACGTCCACCTTTGCTTTATCGACTTCAATTCCTTTCTTTGAGATTTTATGACCTAAGACAATCCCTTCCTTGACCATAAAATGGCATTTCTCCCAATTAAGGACAAGATTCGTCTCTTCACATCTCTTAACTACCTTAGCCAAATTACTCAAACAGATAACATAAGTGTTATCAAAAATAGAAAAAACATCCATGAAAACCTCAACAAAATTTTCAACCATATCAGTAAATATTGCCATCATGCATCGTTGAAAAGTTGCAATGCATTGCATAAACCAAAAGGCATTCGCCTAAAAGCAAACGTGCCGTATGAACAAGTAAATTTTGTTCATGTTGGTCATACAGGGCTACAACTATTTGGTTATATCCCGAATAGCCATCTAAAAAACAATAGAATTAATTATCTGCGAGTTGATCTAACATCTGATCCATAAAAGGCAACAAAAAAGGGTCCTTCCGAGTGGCTTTGTTCAACTTTTTGTAATCAATACAGATTCGCCAACCGGTAACAGTTCTCGTTGGAATTAACTCGTTACGCTCATTTTCAACAATCGTGATTCCACCTTTCTTCGGCACACACTGTACTGGACTTACCCATGAACTATCTGAAATAGGATAGATGATTCCTGGATCTAACCATTTGATCAATTCCTTTACCCATGAACTATCTGAAATAGGATAGATTATTCCTACATCTAACCATTTGATAGGATAGATGATTCCTGCATCTAACCATTTGATCACTTCTTTTCTCACAACTTCTTTCATAATAGGATTGAGTCTCATTTTCCCATCAATTCGAGCTCTTTCACCTTATTCTAAAATGATTTTATGCATGCAAAAAGAAGAGCTTATACCTCGAATATCAGTTATGGTCCAACCAATTGCTTTCTTAAATCTCTTTACAACAACAATTAGTTGCTCCTCTTGATCTTTCGTCAATTCTGCTGAAATAATCACAGGAAAAGTAAAACAATCACCTAAATAAACGTATTTCAAATGGGAAGAAAGTATCTTTAGTTGAGTTTAGGTGGTTCTTCAATTAACAATTTGGTTTGCACAAATTCTTTGACTTCCAACTCTAATGGTTCAAATCGTGTAAATTGAATAAAATTTCCCAGATTGGCTTCCATCAAAGCCATGTTTTCTTCACCTTCTTCATCCTCCAAAGGGTCAAGATCTAAGGCTTTTTCCAATGGATCTTCTTCAAAACTGCTTTCCATAGAAACCAAGGTTTCTATCTCTTCCATAACTGAACACTCCTCTACCAGATCGGGAAATTTCATCGCTTCAAGAATATTAAAGGTTACCTGATCGTTTTGAACTCGCATGGTGAGTTCAAAACGATCAGGTAAACTTTAACATTCTTAAAGCAATGAAATTTCCCAAGGATGATTGGCACTTCCTCATCTACTTCATAATTTAAGATAGTGAAATTAGTAGGAAAAATAAATTTATCGACTCTTACCAAAATATCCTCGATCTTTCCTTTGGGATATGCTAAAGATCGATCCGCTAGTTGAAGCGTCACAGTTGTATGTCTTACTTTACCTATCCCTAACATCCTGAAGATAGACTTAGGCATCAAGTTGATACTCACTCCTAAGTCACATAAAGCTTTACCACAGTAGGAGTCACCAATGTTACAGGGTATAGTAAAGGTTCCTGGGTATACCCTAAATCATTTATTTAAAAAGAAAATGAGAAAAATTAAATATCTGATAAAATGAATAAGACGTTATCCGGCTCAATTTTCTCCCCCACTAATGTTTTCAAGCTCTGAGCATTGACTCGAAAATTACCTCCTTTACCTTGAAGTTTGACAACTCCATATGGAAAAAATCGGTCAACTGTAAATAGACCAAACCGACGTGATTTTAACTTACCTAGAAAGAATCTTAATCTAGAATTGAATAACAAGACTTGCTAACCTACTTCAAATTCTCGAACTCGAATGTGTTTGACATGCCATCCTTTAAGTCTTTCCTTGAATAGTTTAACATTTTCGTATAAGAACATTTGGAACTCTTCTAACTTGTTGAGTTGAAGCATTTGTTTCTCTTTAGCAAGCTTAAGATCCAAGTTTAGTTGTTGAAGAGCCCAGTAAGCTTTGTGTTTTAACTCTAAGTGTAAATGACAGGCTTTCCAAAAAACCAACCTATAGGGTGACATCCCTAAAGGTGTCTTAAAACCAACCTATAGGGTGACATCCCTAAAGGTGTCTTATATGTTGTCCTGTAGGCCCATAAAGCATCGTCCAGTCTTTTGGACCAATCTTGTCGGTTCAGACAAACTACCTTCTCTAGTATGCCATTTATCTCTTTGTTTGCCAGTTCAGCTTGCCCATTTGTTTGCGGATGGTAAGTTGTGGCAACCTTATGGTTCTCTCCATGTTTTTCGAGTAACCATTTAAACCATTTCTTCACAAAATGGAACCCCTCATCACTAATGATAGCCTTAGGAGTTCAAAACTTTATGAACACATGTTTCTGTGAAATTTTTATCACAACCTTGGTATCGTTCGTCTAATATGCCTCTACCTCAACCCACTTAGACACATAGTCTATTACAACAAATATGTACTTAGACACGGAGGGAGAGGACCAAGGAAGTCAATAGCCCAAACATTGAATAATTCTACCTCAATGATGTTTGTTTGGGGCATCTCATATCTGTTGGTAACATTTCCAACCCTTTGGCATTGATCACAACTCTTTATGTAAGCATACACGTATTTAAATAGTGTTGACCAAAAGAATCCACTTTGCAATACTTTGGCTATGATACATGTACCTCCGAAGTGTCCCCCACTTGGAGTTGTGTGAAAATGATATAAAATCCCATGTACTTCATATTCTGCCACGCATCTCCTGATTGATCTGCACACTTTCTGAACAAGTATGATATTTTCTAGAAATAGAAATTCGCATCGTTAAGAAACTTTTTCTTTTGTTCATATGACTTATCAAAAGGCATCAAACCACAAGCTAGATAGTTAGCAAAATCAGCAAACCAAGGGGTATTATGGACATGATTTACCTTAAGTATGTGCTCGTCTGGAAATCTCTCTTGAATGGGTATAAGTGGAGAATTTCCTTCTTACGGCTCTAATCTGGCCAAGTGGTCTTCTACTTGGATTTCTACTCCCTTTCGATCTTGAATTTCTAGATTGAATTCTTGGAGTAGAAGTACCCATCGGTTCAATCTCGGCTTAGCGTCTTTCTTGGCAAGTAAATACTTAATTACTGAATGATCCGTATAGATTGTCACTTTGGTAACTACAACATAAGATCGAAACTTGTCAAAGGAAAACACAATAGCAAGTAAACCTTTCTCTATTACCGTATAATTTAATTAAGCTCCCATTAGAGTTTAACTTGCATAGTAGATGGGATGAAAAACTTTGTTCCTTTGCTGGCCCATCACAGCTCCTATCGCAAAATCACTTGCGTCACACATCAATTCAAATGGCAATTCCCAATCCAATGTGACGATGATGGGTTCTAAAACTAACTGAATCTACAAATCATTAAATGCTTTCAAACATTCTTCATTAAAGTTCAATGTTGTGCTCTTCTCTAATAATTTGAATAAGGGTTTAGCAATTTTGGAGAAGTCCTTGATAAATCTTTGATAGAAACTGGCATGGCCTAAAAAGCTCCTGTCACCCTTTACAGATGTTGGAGGTGGGAGTTTCTCAATAACGTCTACCTTTGCTTTATCTACCTCGATCCCATATCTCGTTATCCAATGCCCTAGAACAATACCTTCTCCTACCATGAAATGACACTTTTCCTAATTAAGTACGAGGTTTGTTTCTTCATGTCGACTTAATATCTTGTCAGTAAAAGTAGACATCATACATCTTTGAATACTGAAAAGTCATCATATGTATCTCTGAATACTAAAAAATAATCCATAAAAACTTCCAAATATTTTTCAACCATGTCAGTAAAAGTAGACATAATACATATTTGAAATGTAGCAGGTGCATTACATAAACCAAATGACATGCGTCTAAATGCAAATGTACCATATGGTCATGTAAATATTATCTTATGTTGATCTTCTGGTGCTACTGTAATCTGATTATACCCCAAGTATCCATTGAGAAAATAGTAATAGTCTCGCCTCGTGAGTCTATCCAACATCTAGTCTAAGAATGGTAAAAGAAACTAGTCTTTCCTAGTCGCCTTATTCAACTTACAGTAATCTATGGAAATTCTCCATCCTGTAACCGTTTTGGTTGGTATTAGCTCATTATTCTCATTCTCAACAACAGTCATACCACCTTTCTTTGGCATGTACTGGATCAGACTTACCCACAGCTGTTTGAGATGGGGTAAATTATACTCGTATCTAACCATTTTATGATCTCTTTCTTTACCTCGTCCTTTATGACAGAGTTTAGTCTTCGTTCTCCATCAATAGTCCCTTTCTTGCCATCTTTCAAGATGATCTTGTGCATGTATACAGACGGACTAATGCCACGAATATCGACTATAGTCCATTCGATAGCCTTCTTGAATTATTTCAACACTAGGATGAGTTTCGTTTCTTGCTCTTTGGTCAACTTTGCTTAAACAATCACAGGTAAAGTAGAAGTGTTACCTAAATAAACATATTTTAAATGTGGGGGAAGTACCTCAAGATCTAATTTAGGTGGCTCTTTGATTATCACTTTTGGTTGGAGAAAATATCTGCTTCCTAACTCTAAAGATTCAAAGGGGGATTCCAGATTAAATCCCCTTTGATTAGCTTATAGAAAAGCTAAGTATTCCTCTCCCTATTCATTACTTGGAGGGTCTGACATCAAAACTTATTCTAATGGGTCCTCAACAAAGTTGAGTTCCCATCCTACAGCCAAATCCTCTAACCCTGATACTACAGAACAATCATCAACTGTGTCAGGAAATCGCATATACTTAAAAACATTAAATGTTACCTGATTTTCTTGAACATGCATAGTAAGCTTGCCCTTCTGCACATCAATAAGGGTCTTTCTAGTTGCTAGGAAAGGTCTTCCTAGGATGATTGGCACCTCTTTATTTGCTTCAAAGTCTAGAATAACAAAGTCAGCAGGAAAAATAAATTTATCTACACGTACCAATGCATCCTCGATTTTTCCTTCTGGTTGTGCTAAAGATCAATCTGCTAATTGAATTGTAGCCGTAGTAAGTTTAACTTCTCCTATCCCTAACTTCTTAAATATGGACGTGGGCATCCAGTTGATGCTTTTACCCAAATCGCATAGTTTCTTATCACAATACATTGCTCTAATGTTGCAACGTATGGTAAAACATCAAGGGTCTTTCAGCTTTGGGGGTAGTTTGTCTTGAAGATATGCACTGCATTCCTTTGCCAGGGCTACCGTGTCAAATTCTCCCAGTCTTCGTTTCTTGGATAGGATATCCTTCATAAATTTGACATAATTTGGTATTTGTTCAAGTGCTTCTACCAACAAAATGTTGATATGAAGTTTCTTGAGTACGTCTAGAAATTTCTTGAACTAGACTTCCTGCTTCTGCTTCTAAAGTCTTTGAAGGTAAGGTGGTGGAAGATTCTTTACTAGAACTGGTTTATTCATCTTCTGTGACAATTCTATATCTAACGAAGTTATTAGTTTATCAGAATTCACTGGTTCAGAAGTTACCTTATCGAGTTTTGAAGATTTCGGTTCTGGTGAAGCTGGAATTTCAACACTTGGTTGAACTTCCACTGATTCTTGAGCATCTGTTGGCTCCTCTTCAACTTCAACAGTGTTTGGCTCTAATATCTTTTCACTCCTCAATGTCAATGCTTTACAATGCTCTTTCCTCAAATTTCTTGGATTTTCCGTATCACTAGGCAAAACACCTTGTGGTCGGTTGCTAAGTTCAATAGCAAGTTGACCCACTTGATTCTATAAATTCCTTAAAGTGGCATCATTCTTTGCCATATATACCTTCAATAGGTTTTCTAAGCTATTGGAAGGTTTAGCTTGAGTTGGTTTCTAAACATGTTGGGTAAAAATGGATGGCTATGTTGATCTAGGCTGTGCATAAGTGTTACTGGTTAAAGTCCCTTGGTTACTCCAAGAAAGGTTAGGGTGGTTTCTCCAAGATGGGTTATAAAAATTAGATTACAGTTATTGCCTTCCTCGGTTCTGGTTTTGATTACCCATGTAATATACAAATTCTGGGTTTGATGGACATTCTTTAAACAAATGACCTTCAACACAATAAACATAGGCTACATGTTCAAATTGATTGGGTGGTTGTGCTGCAAAACTATTAAACTCATTAGTGGTAAAATTTTTAAGCATTGTTGAAATCGAAGATACCTGAGATGCAACTGAAGTGAGAGTGTCCACTTCATGTACTCTAGCGACTCGTCCTCCCGACGCTACCCAATTGGTTGGCCATTAATAATTGTTGCTGGCAATCCTTTCAATGATTTCATAAGCCTCATTATAAGAATTAGAAAGGAGAGAACCATTAGCAGAAGCATCCACTACCATTCTCGTGTTAGCATTGAGGCCATTATAGAATGTCTCAAGTTTGATGCAATACAAGATTCCATGATGAGGGCACTTTCGTAATAATCTTTTGTACCTTTCCCATGCCTCAAACAAGGACTCGTCATCCATTTGTTGGAAAGTAGTGATCTAATTCCTCAACTTAGCATTCTTGCTAGACGGGAAATACTTCATGAGGAATCTTTCTGCTAACTCTTGTTATGTAGTAATGGAATGTGATGGCAATGAGTTCAACCAGGCTCGACCTCTGTCCCTCAACGAATATGGGAATAGCTTTAATCATAGTGCATCTTTGGGTACTCCGACTAACTTGAAAGAATCACTCACCTCCATAAACAGTTATAAGTGAAAGTGAGGATCTTCGATAGGCATTCCATTGAATTGGTCCACTGTCTGAAGCATTTGGAACATGACCGACGTCAGCTCGAACTGTTGTATCCTGATTTTGGGTCTCCTAATACCCGAATTAAGATCATGAAACACTAGCACGACATACTATCTTAGGGCTCTATCCCTATCATCAGGAATAAGATAGGATTTTGAGCAGGGTTTGCTCTGTTTCCTTGATTTAGACTTTCATAGTTCATCTCTTTGGTCATTCTCTAAACTGCTTGTCTTCTTCGTTGTCAAAAATTTCTTTTAATCTCAAGGTCTATGGGGAGTAAATTGATGATTCAATCAATACTCATAAACACCTGAAATAAACACAGAAAAAGTAATAAAGTTAAAATTGAAATAGAAAAATAAACCAAAATGAAAAATTCACAAATTCACAAATAATGATTTTAAAATAGTCCCTGGCAATGGCGCCAAAAACTTGGAACGATGGAAATGTGTAAATGTACACAATCGTAACAAGTAATAAAGTGACAAGTAAACGTCGAGTTATCGTACCCACAAGAACTGTGGAAGAAAATATTTATGAAATGCAATTAAAAACACTTTGGTGAATAAAAATATTTTGATTTTGAAGTAGTTAAAAACTAAAATTTAAGCGAGTAAAATAACATAAAATAAAATAAAAATAAAAGTTCCAATGCACAATTTCAAAAGATGGTTTTAAGCAAGATAACATAATTGTGTTAGATTAATTACATTTCTAACTTAATATTACTAAAACAATGTTCATGTTGTTAACAATAAATTCATGGCAACTTGGAAACTTGTTAACTATAGCACATCTGAGACTTACTAAATTAACTAATTTCTTAAACATATCACTTTGCAAATTCAAACAATTAATCAATTTAAATAAGCAAGTAAAAGATTAAGTGAGGTAACAATATATACCTACATTGAAACAGTTTAATCACAATAATCTTGCAAGTTATGCAAAGCTAATGTACATTTAATACCGTCGTTAATTTAACCTCACTACCTTAGAAGATTAAACATGCAATGATTAAGTATTGTGTCAATTAATTACAATTTCAATATAATTAATAATTAATTCATTGGTTACTTTACAATTGTAATGCAAGAATAGCATAATCATGGTTTTACTTAATCAAACAAATTACCAAGACCTATAACAACACAAATATAATTTTAATAACTTAAGTGGGCGAAATATAATCAACCTAATATGAATTAAATTTAAGCCATGTTAATTAAATTTAAAATAACAACATAACAAATATTCATAGACATGTTCATAACAACAACAATAAAAGTTAAAGGATAGAAAACTAGAATCAAATCCCATATTTCTCTAAAGTTTTACGAGTTTGCTTCGCTCCTCCTTCTCCGCTCGTTCTTGTTGAACCGAGGCTTCTACAAGCACTCAAATGTTGCTACCAATGGTGGTTGAAGGGCTCTTTTCCAAGAGGAAAATCGGCAAGGGAATGCAAGGGAAAAATGGAAAGCAAATGAAGGTTTGGAAGAGAGAAAATGAAAGAGAAGTGTGGAATGAAGGTGTGAGAGGTGTGTTGAAATGAGTAGAAAGGGGGGGTATTAATAGGTCGGCTTGGCTACTACAAATAGTAAAAAATCAGCAGCCATGAACCCCTTGGCCGGCCACACATGTAGCAAGTTTGAAGGTTTCAAACTTGCTTAATTTAGCTTGGGGTGAATCTTTAAAAGCACTGAAAGTGGAGGGGTTTGAATGAAATTTCAAGAATACTTTAAGGGCAGACTTGCAGGCCAAATAATCAGCTAATTTGAGCTGATTGGGTCAACATACTGGATGGTTTTAGGCAGCCCATTTGCTTGGTTTAGCACAATTGGGCCTCCTTTCATATTTTAATTAATAATTATTATTTAACCCAAAATAAATTGGATTATAATTAAAATTAATTATATTATGTAGCAATATTCATCATTTGGACCGTCTTAGGCTAAAAAATTAATTCGCCTTGATGCTTCAAAAATTGCTTCACAGTTTTGTGCTTCTAGTAGTGTCTATCGAGCCAATTTTCACCCTTTGTGCAAATCTTTCGAAAATAAATAAAAATTTATTATAAAATTAATTAAAATTCAATATGTTAATAATTTAAGTGGAATTTAATTATTTTATAATTATTATATATTTTTCGACAACAATTACTACGAAACTGCATGAATTTGAGTTAAAAATGTGCTAAAAAAGTCTATATGTTTTTGTGTTTCCAGTGTTCACAGATATGCCATACCAATTTTGGGTTAATTCCCACCTAAATGATTTCATAGGGTCGTCAAGCCTAGTTTTAATTTCTTCCTCTCCCAAATAGTTGATCCGCTAAGAAACTTAATCCTTTAATTAGTTAATAATATTAGAACAGTTGAAACATGCGAGATATGTATAAAGCATAATTTTTTTTTAATATTTACACAAACATTCAATTAAAAATTGTTAAAGAAAAATATATAAAGAATATAATAGAGGGAAAGAGATGCTATTTGATTTATCGTTGAAAGCGTGGCTCCAGAACAATCTCCACTCGCGATAGTCTCACTTCGGAGTAGGATATTCCGATTACAAGAACATCTTATTGCGATATAAATTTTGTAATAAAATAGTGGGAACATCTTTTAATAAAATCCTTTAAATGATTGATATAAATTTGATAAATTTACACATGCATATTTTATTGTTGTAGATACATTATGGCTGCAAACACTAATACACTCTTATTGCGATCGGTCCTTGAGAAGGACAAATTGAATAGTTTGAATTTTCTTGACTGGTTCCATAACTTGAGGATTGTCCTCAAACAAGAACGAAAATTATATGTCATTGAACAATCGGTTCCTAACGAACCACCCACTAATGCCTCGAGGGTTGATAGAGATGCTTACAAGAAGCATCTCGATGACATGGTAGACGTTGGATGTCTTATGCTTTCCACTATAAATCCTGAGCTTCAGAAGCAACATGAGGACATGGTTGCTTATGAAATGATTGAGCACCTGAAAGAACTTTATCAGGGACAAGTATGGCAAGAGAGGTTCGATATCTCTAAGGCCCTAATCCAATGTAAGCTGGCTGAAGGAAGCCCAGTAGGACCTCATGTCCTTAAGATGATTGGCTATATTGAAAGCATGTCTAAGCTTGGGTTTCCATTGAGCCAAGAGTTGGCCACTGATGTTATTCTGCAATCGTTGTTGGATAGCTACAACCAGTTTGTCCTCAATTTCAATATGAATGAAATTTATAAGACTCTGCCACAGTTGCTCAGTATGTTACGAACTGCTGAAGGCAACATGAAAGAGGTTGGACCCAAGCTTATATTGATGGTCCGTACTAACAAGGGCAAGGGAAAGGCCAAAGTTCAGACAAAGCCCAAGGGTAAAGGTAGGCCCAAGCCTAGAAAAGTAAAGGCTGCATTGAAACCTAAAGGTGGGGTGGCTAAGGAAGGAAACTATTTTACTTGTGGTGTGACTAGACATTGGAAGCGAAACTGCCCTATTTATCTTGAGGAAGCCAAAAAGGTCAAAATAAGCGGAACGTCTACTTTAGGTATTTATGTTATTGATATTAATTTATCAACTACTACTTCATGGGTATTAGATACTGGTTGTGGTTCTCACATTTGTACTTCTGTACAGGGACTACAAAGGAGTAGGACTTTGGCTAGAGGAGATGTGGACCTACGAGTTGGAAATGGAACAAAATTTGCTGCATTAGCTGTGGAAACATATAATTTATCTTTGCCTAGTGGACTTGGTTTATGTTTAGAGGATTTTTATTATGTGCCCAATTTGACTAAAAACATTATTTCAATTTCTTGTTTAGACAAAATTGGTTTTGAGATAATTATTAAGAATAATTGTTGTTCCTTTTATCTCAATAATGTTTTCTATGGTTCGGCACAATTGATTAATGGCCTCTATATTTTAGATAAAATGAATCTCATTTACAACATAAATACTAAAAGATCGAAAATAAATGACTCAAATCAAACTTATCTATGGCATTATAGTTTGGGCCACATAAGTGAGGAACGCATATCCAAGATCCATAACGATGATCTCTTGGATTCATTTGTTTTTGAAAATTTTGAAGTATGTGAATCTTGCTTATTGGGAAAAATGACTAAATCTCCTTTTACTGGTAAAAGTGAACGAGCTAGGATTTATTAGGCCTAATACATTCTGATGCATGTGGGCCAAAAAATACACAGGCTAGAGGAGGATTTCACTACTTTATTACTTTCACTGATGATTTCAGTAGATATGGGTATGTCTATCTCATGCACCATAAGTTTGAGTCCCTTGAAAAGTTTAAGGAATTCAAAAATGAAGTACAAAATCAACTGGGCAAAACTATCAAGACACTTCGATCTAATCGAGGTATGGAGTATTTGAGCTTAAAGTTTGATGATCTTTTGAAGTAATGTGGGATTGTCTCACAACTTACTCCTCCTAGTATTTCTCAATGGAATGGAGTTTATGAGAGAAGAAATCAAACTTTGTTAGACATGGTTCGATCCATGATGAGTCATGCTGATCTGCCGACTTCTTTTTGGGGACATGCACTTGAGACAGCTTCTTTCACACTAAATCATGTTCCATCTAAATCGGTTCAAAAGACGTCATATGAGATGTGGACTGGGAAATGTCCCAGTATGTGTTTTATGAAAATTTAGGGTTGTGAAGCTTATGTTAAACGTCAGACGTATACTAAGCTTGAACCCAAATCTGAAAAGTGTGTTTTTGTGGGGTATCTAAAAGAAACCAAAGGATATTATTTCTTTAATCCAACTGAGAACAAAATACTTTTTGCTCGGACTGGTGTCTTCCTAGAGAATGAATTTGTTTCTAGAAAAAGAAGTGGGAAAAATATTGAACTTGAAGAAATCCGAGAATCGCAAAATACTACTGAACCAGAGATAGAACAATAACAAGTTCCACAAGGAATTGAGGAACAAGTAACTGCTGTAGAAACACAACCACCGCATAGATCTTTAAGAGAACGCCAAGCACCTGAGAGATATGGATTTCTCATTACAACGCATGGTGACGTTCTACTTATAGATCAAGATGAGCCTAGGACTTATCAAGAAGTGGTGACGAGCCCAGACTCTAAGAAATGTCTTGAGGCTATGAGATCTGAGATAGATTCCATGTATGAAAACCAAGTATGGACTGTGGTTGACCCACCCAAAGGGATTAAACCCATAGGGTGCAAGTGGGTTGTCAAAAGGAAAACCGACATGGATGGTAATGTACAAACATACAAGGGGCGATTAGTCGCTAAAGGTTTTCGCCAAGTTCATGGTGTTGACTATGATGAAACCTTTCTCCTGTAGCTATGTTTAAATCCATCAGGATCTTGCTCACTATAGCTGTATTTCATGACTATGAAATCTGGCATATGGACGTCAAAACAGCTTTCCTTAATGGGAAACTTGAAGAGGATGTGTACATGACACAACCTGAAGGTTTTGTCAATCCAAAGGATGCTAGAAAGGTATGTAAGCTACGAAGATCCATTTATGGATTAAAGCAAGCTTCTCGAAGTTGGAATCTTCGTTTTAACGATGCAATCAAAGAGTTTGGTTTTATCAAAAATGAAGATGAGCCATGTGTTTAAAATAAAGTTAGTGGGAGCACTAAAACATTCTTGGTACTGTATGTGGATGACATACTTATCATAGGAAATGACATACCTACCTTGCAGTCTATTAAGACTTGGTTAGGAAGTTGTTTTTCTATGAAGGACTTGGGATAAGCCACTTACATCTTAGGAGTGAAGATCTATAGAGATAGATCAAGACGACTACTAGGTCTAAGCCAAAGTACATACATAGATAAAGTACTGAAAAGGTTCAGTATGGAAGAATCTAAGAGAGGATTCCTACCTATGAGACATGGTATTTCACTCTCGAAGGAAATGTGTCCTTCAACTCCACAAGACAGAGAACGCATGAGTAAAATTCCATATGCTTTCGCTATTGGATCTATCATGTATGCCATGTTATGTACCAGTCCAGATGTCTCATATGCCTTAAGTATGACGAGCAAGCACCAAGTAGATCCCGGTGAAGGTCACTGGACCACAGTCAAGAATATTCTTAAGTACTTAAGAAGAACTAAGGGTATGTTCCTAATATATGGAGGTGAGGAAGAGTTAAGTGTAAAAGGTTACACTGATGCCAGCTTCCAAACCGATAAGGACGATTCTCGATCATAATCAGGTTTTGTGTTTTGCCTTAATGGTGGTACTATGAGCTGGAAGAGTTCAAAGCAAAGTACAGTAGCTGATTCTACAACAGAGGTCGAGTATATTGCAGCCAGTGAGGCATCAAAGGAAGCGGTTTGGATCAAGAAGTTCATTACTGAACTAGGGGTTGTACCTAGCATATCAAATGCTATAGAACTCCGATGTGATAACAATAGAGCCATTGCACAAGCTAAAGAGCTTAGATCTCACCAGCGATCCAAACATATACTTAGGCACTACCATCTTATTCGAAAGATTATCGATCGATGGGATGTAGAGATATGCAAAGTACCTACAGATGATAACTTTCCTGATCCCCTAACCTAGCGTCTGACACAGCAGAAGCATGATCATCACACTAAGTCGCATGGTATTAGATATATAAGTGATTGGTCTTAGTGCTAGTGGGAGATTGTTAGAGTATGCTCAAAGATCAATCACGAGATTGTCGTAATAACATACTTGATTTATCATGTTTATTAATATAAGGCGTTACCATTATTATTTCAGTTTCTTTTCTGTGTGTATAAATAAACTGTTTTATAATAATGTCCTGAGAGTAATATGATTATTCTTAAAAGGTCCTTAGTCAAGTATTATTGTTAGATAGGACAACAATAATGCATTAAGACTAACATGAAGTTGATTGATGATAAAGAGTTGTCATTGATATGGAATGTCAAAATCAATGCATGAATATGTGTGTTAGAGAACAACGTATTAGACTGACCCGTTATGAGTATGTTTCTTGGATTATTATGTAATTGTCACAACATTACTCATAGTGATTAATATGTATATGATCCTCAGACGTGAGATCATCATAATCCCAACATCGTGAGTTGTATATTTTGATACTGATCAAACGCATAATCGTGAATCGGTTGTTCTATAAAGGCTGATGTTGGATATACCACGATCTATGTAGAGGGATATGGTTGATCGATATAGGATACGCCCCTCCTACATAATGGGAGTAATATCTTAGGCCACTTGATTGAGTGAGACTAGAAATGCATGGCCATGCTCAAATAAGCTGATATGAGATGTCATACTTATTTGTATATCATAGTCTACTTAAGATATCAAGGAACATGGAATGGACTATGCAAGTGTGACTATTTCATGACTTGTGTCCAATCCAGAGATAAAGGACTTAAGGATTATTGCATGAAAGGTTAATCATAAAAATGTTATGTCGAATCATGATTTCTTGTGACTTAGGTAGCAATGATGCATTGCTAGGTGCCACTCATTATTTCTAAGATTAGAATCATTCTAGTGTTACTGCTAACGTTACAAGAACCTACAAGGTCACACCCTGTAGTTGAAATGAACGGAATAAAACATAGTTGGTATTGTGTTTGGTTGTCGCTTGAATTAAATTAATTATATAATTAATTTAATTGGATAATCAAATATCGAACACATTATGTACAAGGTTGTTGTATGCATAATGAGAACATGAATTTGGTTAGTATATAAATTCAAATAAATATATAGTTTACTGAAATCATTATTATAATTAATGTAATTATAATTTTCGATTTAAAACATAGTTATATTTATTTAATTTCTAGAAACCCTAAAACTAGATATAAAAATCTCATTTTTTCTTTGCTTGGGGTCTAGCAGCCGTCAAAGCAAAGTTCTTTTTCCAAAATAGTTTTGGAGATTCCTTCCGTTCATTGTCAACTGGGTGGATTACGTAGAGGTCGGAGTCACGATAGATTGTGGCTTGGTTTAATAGTAGATCAGATTACTCGCTGCTGAGGCGTTGCTGTTTACTCAGAATAAAGATTCGGTAATGTCGAAACCTTTATTTCACCCCGATTCGTTCCTTACACATGGATCCATGTTAAGATTGCCGAATGTTTTAATTTTTCGCTGTGCCGTAGGGGTGTCGGCGTTCCAACACCTAAGCCCTTGATGGTCTCCTACACACTAACTAAATATGTTAGCTCACCTCTAGGCCTCATTCAGCCCCTAAGGTTTATAAAAGACTCAAAATTCACTTCTTATTAAATGTAAAGTAAACTATAAAAACTTGACTAAAACATAATAAAAGTGCTTCTATTCAAGCTCCTCAAGTGTGAAAACTAGTTTAATATGCTACACCGTATTACGGTAGATCAAACTCCCCCATATTTACGGCATTTCTTGTCATCAAGCGATACAAACAAAAACAAACAGTTAAGAGACGACCCTTGAGCAAGTATAGTACAACATTGGCTTAATCTTGTCATGATATGTAGACGACTTACCACTTTTAATATCAAACACTTAAGTTCAATATACTACAAAGTATACAAACTTTAAGGTTTTCAAATGTATTGATCCATTAATAAATTATACAAGTAATTTGATTATCCTAGTAGAATACAAATAGTCGTAAATTTAATTATTTGATAAGATGTCAATTTATGAATAAGTCTACCTAGATCACATAAGGTTTTTCGACTGGTAACGTTCTGACGCTTAACACATGTATGGTATTCAAAAACAATAAGCATCAAAATTGTTTCAAACATGAAAATAGTTTGGCACATCATAATGTTCCCTATTCTCCCCCTTAGTGACCCTTACCCACTCACCACATTATTTCTTCTACTCTCACCTTCCTTATTTCTCCATATAGGAAGCCACGACATAATATAACAAATACGGCTAACTCGGAGTTTGTGTGCACTAATGAACAAGTTTATTTTCTACTTTTGTGACATTGTTACATTCTTTTTCCTTTTTCAGTACATCTCACTCACAAATGCTTTTATTTTTCTATCTCAAGTACTTTTTCTATTCATTTTGCTTTTCTATATCACACTGTTTCTTCCTATTTCACTCTTATTTTTACAAAATCCGCCTTGATATATCTACTTTACCCTCAATATATATGGCCAGGCGTTTATAGTCGTGCAGTTCAGGATCAAATAAAAAATGTAAATACAATTTAATGTTTTTGGCTCGAATTTTGCATGAAGATTCATCAAAAAGTGTTTTCTAGTTCAAATATAGGTACTAAATATGAAATAAATAGGGTTAGCTTTTTGGATCTGGTTGTATTCTAAGCAATGCCTTAGATCATCCTTAGGTATCCCAATATTCACAAATTTAATCAATCAAACAATAACAAATTCAAAAATCTATCATACATACTAGCATGCTCGTTTCCCTATATTCTCTATATCTTTTGGTACATTCAATTGCTCAATGCCTATTTATAATGTAATATATAGAACTTAATAGTCTAATAATAAAAATTTAAAATCATCTACTATCATGTCAAATTTATAGTAAATACAATCAACCTATATATACGCTCCTAATCAATCACTTGTGTTTCTACAAGCTCAAGCGCACATTTGATAATATAAATTAAAAGAAAATCGTAAAAAATTAAAAATAATTTTTCTACGTTACCCCCCACACTTTAGATAGTACATTTTCCCTAATGTGCACCACTATAGATAAGGAAAGATGTAACACCCCTCTTCGTCACGGATTAGGGTTACGAGCATTACCGTACAATTGGAACCTTTATAATTAATTTCATTCAAAAATCATAAACATAACTTAAATTATTCCTACATACACATGTCATCCCTAAATCGAGCCCTCAAGGCCCTAAAAATATTTTAGAAACAAATCCAGACCGATTTGAACTCATTTGGAAACCTAGGAAAAATTCATAAAAATTGAAAATAGGGGTCACACAACCGTGTAGCCAGGCCGTGTAAGGTACACGGCCGAATCACACGCTCGTGTCTCTGGCTGTGTGGACCTAAAATGTACCTTAAACAACAAGCTTACGATTTCAAGCTTACTTGGGCCTTAAGCAATTCAAATACCTATCATTTAACCTATTCAAAATACGATTAAACATACTCAAAATATGCCAAAACAATCATCCTAAGTGCCTAATCAATGTACTCTCACTGGTACCACATTTTATATCAGAAAACCACATCAACAATGCTTCATCCAAATCAAAGTTTAAAGTATACCAAAATCACTCAATTTAGCCTAACAGAATGCTACTTAAGACATTAAGCTTTAAGTTCCATACACACATCAAGTCTTTGGTCAAAACACATACTAACATTTAGCTTCAAACATAAATATATATTTATAACTCAATTTACATCATATTCACAAAACAACTAACAATCAAAGACATCCTAGATACATGTCATTACGAAATTAAACATCACCACACTTGAGATCGAGATTGTTGTTGGATGCTGAGTCGGCGATCAAGAGAGAGTACCTAACCTGCGCACGGAAAACAAAACCGCACACTGAGTAAAACTCAGTGATATTTCTATAATCTGAGCATTTTAAGAGATGATATGATACATGAATGCTCAATTTGAATTATATCATCATACTACTATCTAAACCTACAATTACAAGATATCACAATTTCAATTTCATGCATTTCATCACATTATTTCATGATATACTCAACTTTCACAAGTATTCACATTTATTTGGTTTGAACATATATCTTAATTCACATCACTTGCTATATAAATAGCTTTGCATAGATCAATCAAAAATTTACTTATATTATGGCACAAACCAATCCACAATACGCAACTTCACTTATTCGAATAACCACAAGTATATCTAAAACATTTGAATTTATTTAACAACTTTAATAATATAACTCAAGAATAATCATATCTTCTAATGAATAAATGTATAAACATAAGTAAATATAATCTTCTTTAGTAATACCTATAACCATCCTTTTTAGATGATTCATAAAACCTTGCTGTATAATCCAATTGATACACGGCACTCGGTGCCTAGCGGATAATCCACGAATGAGTTTACGCCCAGCTCTAGTCAGATAAACCGATAAATGTGTGCCCAACACTAGTCAGATAAACTGACGGAAGTTGCACCCAGTGCTAGTCGGATAAACCGATGAAATAATTAGTGAGCCCAGCTCTAGTTGGATAAACCAACAATATTTGCGCCCAACGCTAGTTGGATAAACCGACGAATGTGTGCCTAGCACTAGTCAGATAAACTGATGAAATAATTAGTGAGCCCAACTCTAGTTGGATAAACCAACGAGATTTGTGCCCAGCACTAGTCAAACGAATCGACGATGTTAATTACTCATTTGCAAGTCCATAATTTTACTTTTCATAACTCAATATCACATTTCATAATTTAATAACACTTCCACTCCAATTATCTACTAATCATACATTAAGTTATTCCATAATGCCACATTCCATAAACCTCCATTCAATTGGATTAACAAATACTTTAAAGATATAATAAGACATCAAGTAGTAACTAAGTTAATTAAAACAAGTTATAAAGTTTGAGTTTAGGGACTACGAACTTACCTAGCATGTAAACACAAGATTTTATTTAACTCGTACATTAATCATCATTATTCAACTTCAATCTCATCATTCGCCATACATCTCCATATATAACATTTCCATACTATCAATTTAAATTCTAATCATTTATTGATTCATTTCATAATGTCACATTTCATGTATATAATTCACAATTTATCGTTTCATAATTTAATCATTTGTATATACATAAATATAATTAAGATATCAAAGTAATAAATAATTATTTAAATTAAATAAATATAGTTCGAGTTCAAAGACTACGAACTTATCGGCTAAATTGTAGAAATGACAAAAGTTCGTGGACTATTTCGCTACTTTCCTTTTTCCTTAATTATCACTTTGTTCTTGATCTATAATATAATTTATTTCAATTATTACTCTCAATTTCATATACTATTCAATTCAATACATTTAGCTACTTATTTACACTTTTACACATTTGCCCAAAAACATTTACATCCTATACAATTTAATCCATTATATCAAACAAGTTAATTCCACAATTAACACATAACCCAATATTGTCGAATACTTAACCCTTAATATACAACCTATATATATCTTTAATTTATAATAAAATCATTCTCATTTACAATTTACTCAATTAAATCCTTAATTTTTAAATGTAGTAAATATTTTACTTTATAAAATAACACAAATTCAACATCAAGCACCCAAGCAAAACTCTTTCAAATAAAAGACTTCAAAATATCTCAATGACATATTTTTTATACTTTAATAATTTCACATAAATAAACAATTTAACCCCATATTTTCAAAATTTTCCATAATTATCCTCAATGTACAATTTCATGAATTGACTTTACAAATCATCTCACTTCACTTCCAACTTTAAAAGTCTACCAAAATAATATCAAGAACTTAGATTTTTCTACCATTTAGATTTTTCTACCATAATAATTTCTATTAATTTCAAAATTCTAAAATTTTCAACATGGATGATTTAACTTAGGATCTTGGGGTTCCAAAAACACAAAATTCATATAAAAAGAACAAAAAATTACTAACCAAAATGAGCTTCAAAGCATGGAACTAAATGGCCGAAAGCTCCTCCCCTTTTCTCTCTCTAATTCAGCATGCAAGGGTTAAAGGAAAAGAAGAATGATCTCCTTTCTCTCCACTATACTCCTTATTTTTTTTTCAGTCTTATTTTTAATTTAACAAAATCTATTAACTAAAATTTGTTTAATATATATATTAAAATTAAACATAAATAATGATCGGTCACTTACTACCCACTTATATATATTGGTCTATTTATTATACAAGTCCCTAAGACAATTCTTATATTATAATTCCATAGTAATTTTTATTTTATTATATTTATTTATTTTATTATAACATAATTTGTTAACTCAAGTATTATAATATACTATATCTATATAGTACGTATAATATTAACCAAAACTATCCACCAACAAAAACATATATATAATGGCTCATTTATTTAATAAGTCATTTAATCTAGTTCTACCTTGTAATTTGATATTAATTCCTACTTTTATCACTTACTTGATTTAGTCCTTGTACTTAAATTAAACTCTTAATACTTAAAATTATCTAACTATTACTTAGTTCCTCCTTAGACAACTCTAAAATTATTTAATGAAAATATTTATAAACCCAATTCACTGAAACGGGGTCCCAGAAGTACATTTCTCGAAACCCTTGACTTTCAGGTCGTTACAAAAGAAGTTACCCGATTGATCGTGACATTGTCATAGTCCAATGGTCGGTGTTTCCTTCCTTTGTTTGTTACAAGCTCGTAACTAGCATGCTTCTTTTATGTAAGGCTCCTACATAGAAAACTTGAAACAACAGAGAAAACAAATATATGTATATAAAAATCTACTATTAGCCTATTCCTAAAATATAAAAATTGTCCAAAATTAATTAAAAATAAAAATAAAAAGTTCGCTCAATCATCCTCCTCCTCGAAATCTAACTCATCCCCTTCCTCTTCACCTTTGTCATCTTCGTTATCCTCCCTTTCCTCTCTTCCTTTCTTTTCTACTTCATAATTGGAATGTATTGGACCAAACAATTCTGGTGAATAATTTTGTACTCTTATATTGTTCAGTCGCACAAATTCTTGAAGAACTAAGCCTGTTTCTTGCATCCATCTTATCATCCATTTTATATGTGGAATGTTACTCTTACCAATTTCTTTTTGAAATCCTAATTTTGCTTTTCATTTGAGTGAGGCCGAGATGTCCATTTGTTTTCTTTCCAGCGTTTGTTCCAATCCCTTATTTGTTTTCATTAACGATTCGTATATTGCGTTTATAATGTATCTTATATGATACTTTTGGTTGGGTTCATGAATTGTTCAGTAGTTGTCATTGGAACTCTTGTTCTTTTGCACAAGGCCATCACTAAGTGCGGGGAAAATACCTTGACTTTCTGACCATTAATGTACCACTTCATATTATGGTGGATCCAAGTCCTGATGCACACCTGTTTCTTCTACAAAACAACATATAGCAAAACCACTAGAAAACTATTGATATTAGAGACATTTAAAGCAAAAGCAATTCAAGTGCATAAAAATTGTATCCACATCATTGCAATTGGAAACATAATTGCTTGATTAGAGGACACGGTGATATCAATACCAAGGAGACATTTCCATTCACCCCTACCCTCCGTTAAATAGTTTATAACATTCTCCATATTAATATCTCTAAAATATTGTAAATCGCTTTCTTCCACAAAATCAGATTCAAAATATGAAGCGTTATAAATCTCCCAAATTGCTCTAGGGGTGATGCTCTTTCCCTCGTACCGTATAGTTTCCCAATTGGCACCCTCTGGTCTCCTAGCTTCTTGGTCCCTAAAAGATGCATAGAATTCTTGTACTACTAAGACTATGGTAGAGTCTTTAGGGGTTACGCAAAAGCGTTCCCACTTATGGTATTGAACCAAGGTTCAAATTTCCCTACATAAAATCATCGATGGTTCAAACCCTCATTCTTATATAAACATCTTTTCTTGAAGTTCTAAAAAAATTCTTGACGTTTAGGTTTGAAAAACTAGAAGGGTTTGTCGCGACCGAAGGTTCGGGTTCGCTAGTTCTTCTGGTTTTTCTAGGAGGCATTTTTGACAAACTTTTTAACTTGTAGAACTAACTAGATATCAAGCAATATATTTCGAATCCAATAAAATAATAAAAGTCTAAGTTGGAACTTTTAACCTAGATTTGAAAGCTTGTTACTCTGTTTGAAGGTTTGTTCCAAACTCCTTTATGAATGTGGGTTGTTTAACTTGCACTTAAAAAAAAACAAAGAGGAGAAAAAAGATTATAGAAAAATAGAAGAAAATAGATTTTAAGGTTTAGGGGTTTTGAGAGGTTGTTGAGAGGTTTTGAGGATAATGAATGGTTAAAACTATTTAAAAATTTTTTTGGCTTATTTTTTTGTATTTCTTCCTTAAAATCTGGTTAAAAAAGGGTTAAGCCATCGGGTTACGTGACGGTTCGACTCAACCCTACAAAAAATTACAACGATGTCGTGACATAGGGGTTTCATGTCACAACACCCTTGGCAGGATACCGATGCCGTAACATCGGGGTTCAATGTCACAACACACTTTGAAATTTCAAACTTAGGGTATACTGATTACTTTACCGTGAGATAGAGGTGTTTTGTTGCGACATCAAGCTGAATTGCTCAATTTCTTGAACCTGTCAGTGGTGTCTTGACATGAAGGTTCCGTGTTCGACACTAACTCTGTTTCGGCCCCTCTTCTCGAATTTCAAAGTGTGTGGAACAAATATAACCTACATTGAAAAGGATTAAATCCTAATATAAATGAGTCCTAGTGTACTTCTCCCCACACTTTAGAGCACACATTGCCCTTACTGTAAAATGATTAAGGTGCAAACAAGAAAACTTTCCTGAGAAGGCCGCAGCCCATGTACCCGTATAGCTTACTCTGATTTTTCGATTTTCGCTTCTTTTGCTCCCAAGTGCTCTATTAAGTATCAAAACATGAATCTAAAAGATTAGGAGTATAAAATTCAAAATTAGCATCGAATAATCACCCAAAAACGCATTAAGAATGAGGTAAAAACATGTTACTTTTAGCACTTATGTGGCAGATTCTCATATAGTTTATTTGGTTGAATTAGCTTGGCCTCACAATGCCAACGAGGACTTGGCACAAATCTTATTGGGAAGGAGAAAGGAACCCCCATTTTTATTTCTATGACATTTGTGGACTACGCCCACGAAACTGGAGCATTATTTGTCGGGGTACTTCATCCTAAGAAAGCTAACCTTACTATTGTTGTTGTTGTAGGGTCTTCTTCTTATTCTCAATCATCTAGCATGCCCCTTCAGCAACTAACATCGTCATTTTGGCACTAATGAATGAAGTTCGAGAGAACGAAATAAACACTACTACTCTAAGTAGAGCATCGACGGTTCGAGCTCGAAAAAGGCCAAGGGTGGTTTTCTGGTGTTAGTATTCTCCTCCGTCATCTTTGGATTTCCGTAGGAATTTACAGCTGCAATTTGATGTTCTGTTTTTTATGAGTTTACTGACACATGCCTTGTGTTAAGAACACTCACAACCTTCATTTTTTACTAATATTGATCCAAAAGAAATTAAGCTTTACTTTAGATTTTTTTTTAAAAATTTCTTTATGTTTATTGACTAGATGTTTTTCAACAATTATCAATGGCCATATGAGAGGTTTGTATGAAGGAAAAAAAAATTCAATCCAACGCCTGTAAATAACGTGTGAATTCTTTGGAGGAGGATCTCATTATTAGAGACTATGTCGAACATATAAATAGTCGTGATTCCAATAGCTGTGGTTCACGTTGGAGAAATCACTCAATCTTTTTCTTGGAGCAACAATCAAGAGCCTTATATATCAACATGGCAACCTTTCACCAAACTTATCGCCCACAAGCTGAAGCATCTGCCATTGAAGAGAAGCCATCAACAAAAGTGAGGCTTATGCATTCACGTCATGATTTTTTTCAGTTTGAATGAATTCTGAAAGATCCAAGTGAAGCGATTGGAAAATGCTATTGAATATCTTTCTACGAAAACTTTACCAAGTAACATGGATAGAAATCCTATGAGTGGTAAAGAGTTGGATGTTGATAATTCTCACCAAAAATTGCCAAACTGTTCGCAAATGGAGTATTTTTGGGTGGTCATGAAGCAAAGGTTCAAAAAGAAAGGCATTAGAAGAGTTTCCATTCAAACCGCTTGCAGAATAAATTTTGGTAATGAGACAATATCACTAGGCCATAACAGAAGTAAAGAATAAGGTTAAACGGAAATTAAGAAGATAAAGATGACAGGAAATACAAGAAGAAGATGACAACGAAATATTTTATCTGCAAAAGATTTGAATCGACGAATTCACTTATTATTATTAAAAGAGTAAGAAACACATAGATATCAAACATGGGTGTTATTTATTATTGATGTGATAAGAAATTATAATTTAAAAGGAAATGAAGCGGAAAGAAAGTGCTGTAGGCTAGTTTGGCCGAGTGCAATCGCGTCGAATTTCACCTTGTTTTCCTGTCAAAACCCCTACTCGGCCTAGCTTGGTAATGGCAGCCACGAAAGCATTGTGAAAAGCTGCATTGCTTGATGCGAAAAGGTTGACGGTGCCTCTGGATCTGGGATCCGAAAATAGAACCTGATCAGATCTGAAGAGACCCATTCCTTGCTGAAGATTCTTGTAGTAGGCATTGTCGAATGTACGAGGGGTGGTTGGGTCCATGTTGATGGCAATTCTGGGGTCAACGTTCCTTGGGCACATTTGTCTCAGCTGAAGAGCGTATCGAAAGTTGAGAGTAGGGTCGATCGTGTTTCTGGGGCTGAAGTTGAAGATCCTCTTAGAGAAACGACCACAATGAGCGAATCCTATGGTGTGTGCACCTGACCACAACATTCCCCATCAAAATTAATTTTAATTATCAAGTGTCGGAGAAAGATTCTGAAACAAAAAATTTAATAATTGCTTATAATTGTTGAATTGAATAGTACAATAATATAAGAAAAGCAAGAAAAGGGGACTACCGGACAATGCGATCATATCGGTCTGAGAGAGACCGTGCCTAGCAAACATGGAGTTTAGCTGGTCTAACTTGAAATTAGGGCCAGGGAGCTGTCTTTGAACGCTAGCTTTTGTAGATATCCTACCGTCACGTCTTCCCAATTCCACTGTATAAAACGGTCCTCCCGTCTGTAATTTTTTAAATTAATTAATATTTAATTATAGGAGTCACTCCGAGTGTTTTTTTTCTTTTTTCTTTTTGGGTCTTAGGGACTACAATAATTAAGTATAACACATAAGACTAGAGTATGATAAGGAGAGTCCTTCGTAAAACAATAACCAACAAAAAAGTCTAGATTCTAACGATGTAATTTTTAATTTTTGGCATAAAATCATACATAAAAATTTAGGTGTAAATTGTAGTTGTTATATTTTAAAATTTTAAAATTTCATTCTTAATTCAGATAATAATAATTACATATATCTTATTATTTATCTCGTAAATTGTAAATTTAATTTGTATTTTTTGAAGTAATTTAATTTATATTTTTAATTTGATCATTTTAAGTTTTAGACTTTTGAATTTTAAAATTTTAATTTTGGCTTAAACGATAAATATTAAATTCAATAACTAAAATGGCATGATTTATTTATAAGTATTATATGAAAATAGAAAGTTGACATGATATAAAATTACATATATATTAATATGATTATTGTATTAGATTTTGAACTATTATTACTTGAGTTAGGATTGAAACTTTAAAATCTAAAAAAATAACTAAAAATAATTAAATTAATGTATATGAATTAAATCTACAATTTATCATAATATAAAACTAATAGCTAACCTAAAATTTAAATAAAATGTTCCAAACATAAAAAATTTGGTGCATTTTTTCCTAATGCATATATGAGGGGTTGAATAAAAGCTCAGTCTTTTGTTAAAATTTAATATAGAATCGTAGTCATAAAAAATAGAATGGTTAAAGAACAAGAGAAAGAAAAGTACAGAGAGGTGCTATAGGTGAAAGAGCGAAGTTAGAAATATTGTTATGGTAAGTAAAGGCTTCAAGGGCGTATGTATATTTTACGTCTTTTATGTTTATTTAGTGAACAAGATCAAAGACAGAGTTATAAAACTATAACATTTTGAGGAGATAAAAGTAAAAATATATATTTCAGAAGGGCTTCTTCAATTGAATAATTAACTTTTAGGAAGACTAAAATATAAATTTTCATTTATTTAAATGAGTAAACCGCTTAAATTGAAAGGAAAAGAAAATTTGGAAGGGAATTTAAAAACGGATTACAGCCATTTAAGCAAGAGAGTCAAATAGAGGTGTTCATGATCTCGGCCAGATCTATGAATTTTATTAGTATACTTTATGTTTGTCCAAGTCCACCTAATCTTATTCAAAATATAGGTTTAGAATTTTGTCCAAATCCACTAATATTTATAAAATAGCTAATTGAAGTCTATTTTAAACCATCTATATTTTTGAAAAAATATTATTTTTAATTTAATATTTAATATTTAATAATTAAATTTTTTATTTTATTAAAATGTTAGATATAGCAGATTTAGCATATGTTTTCATTTTACATAATATTATATTATTATATATTTAATTTTATGTAATATAAATTACATAATATATAAAAATAAAATAAAATGTATTATAAAAATATAAAATCAGCTTTAAATGTTGAATCTTAAATCCAATTCATATTTTAATTAGATGTATTTTTTTCAATCCTATTTTTGGGGCTTAGACTTTCCAAAACAAATGATGTGAGGACGTCAAAATTTTATTTTATTTGACTATTTCTAATGATGTGTAAGCATTTTGTTAAATAACTGTATAAATAGATTATTTGAAATTAGGTTATGACTTATGACACATGAATTGTATAGGGAAAATTTTATTTTAAAAATTTGATATAAAATGAAATATAATTTTGGTTGAAATGATAAAATTGAGATATTAAATATTATAATGTTTTGGGTTTAATATTTTTGATGTATTAGTATTTTTAAAATTTTATATCAAAAGATAAAATTACTCTCAAAATAATATTTGTTGTTTTGTTTAAGTAAAATACTTTTAATAAATTTTATTGCTAAATTAAAATAAAATTAATATGTGACACTAATTATATAGAGAATAGATAGACACATTAAATATAAATTCATACTAAATGAATAGAGAGAGAGAAAATGAAATGAGATACCAATTGTACGACATCTCTGGTTGCAAGAGCTAAAATGTCTGCACAAGAAACTTTGTGTCTGCACTGAGGATTACTATCAACAGCCGCCTTTGCTTTGATCACTGTGTCAAATCCATCTCCAGCTAAGGAGATATCATCCGGATGATCCTTCTCCCCGTTACCATTACCCGTTGCCAGCAATATCGAAGCATCACATCCCTATATATATAAAGTCACATTTTCCTTCTATCATTTCAATAAAACAATCAAGTCCTTAACAAGCAGCCGAGATGATACAATTACCATTTACAATTTCTATTTTTTCTCCTTCATGATCATCAGTCACAATAGCAACTATTATGCCTGCAATCATGATCGACAAACAAAGTCATAAATTCACTTACACGAACAAAGCAGTCATGGAAGAAGAGGCGAAGAGTTGCGGGAGCTGTCACAAAGGTTTGCTGGAACTTCTTTTGAACTGCAGATCGGACAATGGACTCTACATTGGGACATGTTGTCTTGTAGAAGTTTGGTGTGAGCTTAGTGCTCTGAGCAGAGATGGTAGTTAAGAGGAGAGGAAGAAGAACCAATGAGACAACAATTTTGCTTCTGTTTTCCATGACTAGCTAATGATTCCTTTGGTGAATGTTGTGTTTGTAATATTATGTATTTATAGCAGAGAATATTAGCCAATAAATCACAGGCGGGTCGCATATACACTCTGTCCAGAGGTCGCTAAGGGCTAAACCTTTGAAAAGATAATATTATATTCTCACGTTCTCTAGCACCCTAATCACAAAAATGTCTACATGTTTTGTAGAAATAACATGCAAGTCTATGCAAAAAATTCGTACTATGTTCAAGCAGATAACGTGAAGGATTTCTGAAATAAATAAATAATAGAAGAGTAACGCGTGTATACTTTGCCAACTCAACCGCATGTTACTGCCCAACCACTCTCTCAAACAGGTATCTCTTATAAAGTCCAACCCAAAAGCCTTCTGAAATGGAAAGAGACAACAATAAGTTCCATATTCTTTTCATTTTTGCCTTTTTCTTTTAAGATTTCGTAATAGTGTAACCAAAATAGTTAATTATTCCTCTTTTTAAATATTTGGTAAGCAAGAAACTGAAAAACCACTGTTTAGAATCGATATTCAACTATTCCCTCAGTTAATTCTTATACTCGTTCAGGGTCATTTAATTTTTTTCTGGACCAATTCGTAAACTTTTGCACTAAAAAGCTGAAAATGATTGGCCTATATAGTATAAAATTGGTTTTTAGTTTTCGATCAGTTCGGCAAAAGTGTTGACATTAGCATTTTAAGCCAATTTGAGTGCATCATCATAAGCTGACTACTGCATTTCCCAGCTGTATATGAATGTATTGTTAATATTCTCTCTCTCTCTCTCTCTCTCTCTCTCATACATATTCACATCTATTAATTAATTAAGAAGGTCGGGAACACAATAATTACATCCATACCAAGTCAATCAGCATATACAACTGAATTTAGGGTTCGTTTTTATGACCTTAATCCTCCTTATTATTTGGATTAAATATTAAAAGGTCGATCAAATAATTTAATTCATATATAAGTCAAGAAAGACAATTGATTACATGATTAATTATTTTGGTTAATAAACTAAGCTAGTCACTATCAAAATTTCCCGTATAAATTCACATTTAGTAATATTTTAAAATATAAAATATTCATAAAATATAAAATATAAAATATTTTAAAACTTTATAAATAAAAAATTAAATTTAAAGAAGTCCATTAAATTTTCTTTTGTAAAATTCTTTTCAAAATTTTCAAAATATTTATAACTTTTTAATTTTTAAAATATAATATAATATAATATATTGTTTTTTGTTTTGTTTTTAGTTTTAGTTTTTCTTAATTCAATCAATTGAGCATGGATACATATAAATAGTTAGGGATAATGGCAGAAATTACCTCTATACTTTAGTAAATTTTTAATGTGATACTTGTATTTTAAATTTATCTAAATTGGTATTTGTACTATTTTTCCGTCTATCACTTTAGTACTTTAAATTAACGGTGTTAACTTTTGACAATAGTTAGCATATGACCCATTGTTATAATCCCATGTGGTCTTGTGGGCCACAACAAAAATTAAATTTGTTGAGACTTGTAAATATTATCCATTTTTTTGTTTGTAAGGTTAAATTTTTTTTTAAAGAAATAAACTAAACGAACTCCCTTTTTGTTGTTTTCATCTACAAAACCTCCGTTGACTTGCTCTGACCATTGGCACTAATAGAGTCTTCCCCTTCCTCTCTTTCTCTCCTTTGTCTCTTTGCCTTCTCATTTCTTATTTTTCTTCTATTTGGATCACCATCAACCTTATCATTTTTGACCACTCACATCCTTTCAACCGTCCAATCCCTTCCCATGACTCCAGCGCCATATTTACATCGATAACAGTGCAACTTTCACTGCGTACTACCTTTACACTAACCACTTAATCACACCATCTTAAAGCACCACTCCATTCCCATAATCACCACCATCATCCTCAACTCATTAACTGGCTCAATCTTCTAGCCCTTAATATGATTAAAGCCTCACCTAAAATCCATCCTAAAAATCTAACCAAAATTCAACCAATAAATTAAGTAACAACAATCAATCTTCAAAGAGAAGGAGGGGGACTCCAAATCTAGTGAACTTAGACTTGCAAATCGGGAAGAAAATAATAAAAAAATAAAAGAAAAAGAAATTGAAAGAATAAAGAAAAGGAGAAGTCTTATCCTTATAAAACACGACTTGGGTGTTATGATTTGTAATATAATTTGTCTTAAAAACTTAGTGACTGTCATATAATACATTTGATTTTCTACAAATTGGTGGGAAAGATTGGGAAAGTGAAATCTATAACCATTGGTCACATTGAAGATGTTGAAGAGAAATCATATCACTCTCATTTGTAAATGCAAACAAACAAAAAAAAAAAAAAACTTTATATCTCTCTAGTTACTATGTTTGTGACTTGCAATGAACAATGGAGCATAGATGGATGGAGTTTAGGTTTCCACCACCACATTTGTAAAAGCGAAGGGAGAAAAAATTTGTGGTTTTTAATATATTTTACCTAAAAAAAAAGAAAAAGGAAAATCCTTATCAAGTCCTTTTTTTGTTTATTTTGTTTTTTTCGTGTGGCCTAGGATTCCACATAGCACTCTTTTTGTGGGTCACATGTCTTTCTGTGTCAGAAATTAACATTGTTAGACTAGAGTATGATTTGCCACAATTCGTTATGGCAAATTAGAGTTTTCTCGGCACTTAATGTTATTAATTTCAAGTCACTTTATGTTATTTTATTTTGTTTTTCGTTTTAGTAGCTTAGACTTAATTTTAGAAAAATAAGTGTTTTTTACATTTACCAGTGTTTCGACTACATGTTAGGCCAACTCAGGCCTCGGGAATGGCTAACTATTTACATGAGTGTGCAGGGTGTCATTTTCAGCCGCAAAACTCAAAAGACGATTGCCATATCGCAACACAAGCATGTAGTGTCGTGACACTGAAGATTGAAGCGAAAAATAAAATCCCAGAACGAAACAGGCATCAGTGTTGCGACACCAAATTTTCTCCCAGCCAAAATTTTTTGCATGCGACAGCTACGATTTTTACAACAATTAAGGGTATTTTTCCAACCTAAAACCCTAATTGACATTATAAATGAAGGGGAACTTTAGCCTTTTAGATTTTTGCCTAGTTTTTGCTTATATAAACAACCTTATAACCTCGTTGAGAAGGGAGTCGACCTAGAGATTCGCCCTCAGGAGCCGTCAAGCAATCTTTCATATTTTCAGTTTTCTGTCTTCTTTCATTCTTCTTTATTTTGCTTTTAGTTTTTCATATGTTCATATAATCAGAATCTTTCTATTTTGATGTGAAGACGATTGCTAGTGGAGATTGTTCTGAAACTACGCTTCAATTATTTATTAATGAGCATTCTCTTTTCATTTGTTCTTTTATTCCGTTATTTATATTTCGTTAACTTGATCAACTAATGTTTGTATGAATATCGAGATAAATTCTTGTGCTTATTTTATATCTTGCATGATTCAGTTATGGATTTGATTTATAGATTAAGTAATCATTTATCTAAAATTTAGTGTTTATTCAAGAGTACTTAGTATATTAGGGAGTGATGCCTTTAGTAGAATATCTAGATAGGTGAGATCGAGAGGGTATCCTCTCGAGTATAATTTGTGCCAAGTGGTGAGACTAAAAGGATACCTGCATGCCTAGAAAGAGGCCAAAAGGATGACGTAGGTGGTGAAGACAACGCCAAGAGAGTATTCTTAGCTATGGGTGGTAAATAACTCAGTTGAGGGTAATTAACAACTTAATTGGTAATTAGGGATTTAATTGATCATAGGCCGAGAACTAGCGTCGTTGACACTAGAAATTGGAAATTCCATTAGATTATTTTGAGTTAATTAATTTAACTAATTTAATTAATATTTTAGTTTTGCATCAACACTACTAATTCGTGACTCAATTAGACTAGTAGTTTTTTTTGTAATTAATTTAATAATAAATTTCTTCAATCTATAATCCCTTAGGTACGATCCTCCGAATACTTTCCAAGTATTTTGTTGTAAACAAACTTTATTACAATTTGACCAGTATACTTGTGGACACCGTTGCTTAGTTTTATATCTTTTTGCTGCAATATTTCTAGTCTAGATGTTTGCACGTCTGGCGCAGATCAAGTTGTTGGCATTGTTTCTGGGGATTGCGACCATGAAAAATTTTATTAATTTAATTTCTTTGTAACATAATACTTGTAACACCCCTAGCTGGTATCCATCATCGGATTAGGGTTATGGAGCATTACCGGAAGATAACATCATACAACGAACATCTATTTATCATAATCAAATCACAACATAAATCATAGCAATAATATCCAAACTCATGCATATAGCCCCTTTTACGAGCCCTCGAGGCACTAGAAAGACAATAGAAACGAATCGGGACTAAATCGGAAACATATGGGATTTTTCAAAAAAAGATAAGTTTTTTCAAATTGCAGGGGTCACACGGTCGTATAGCCAGGCTGTGTGACTCACATGGCTGAGAGACACACTCGTGTCTTAGGTTGTGTGGACATTCAAAGTAGGGACACACGGCCGTGTCCCAGCCCGTGTACATGCCGATGTAACACACTAACTTGGGTTACATAGCCAAGCCACACGCCCGTGTGCTAGGCCATGTACCCCTCGAAATGGCCTCACACGCCTGTGTGCCAGGCCGTGTGCTAAGCCATGTAACTGCCTAACTTGCAACCTTTAATAAGCTATAGGGGACACATGGCTGAGATACACGCCCGTGTTTCTTGCCGTGTGGACGAAAAATAGGCCATTTTCAATCCATTTTTCTCACCCAAAAACTAGCCACATCCACAAATCAAGTGTACCTATTTTCATGCATTCAAATGACACTTAATATATATATACAAGCTAGAACATCATAGAAACTAACCATTCAACCAATATGCCAAAATGGCACCTCAAACTCAACAATCAAACTTGACTAAACACCTACCAAATTCATTCATAATTCAAACCACCAATTGAACAACTCCAAATCCACATTTGCCAATTACATGCACAACAAATACTGCTATGACCATTACCATATAACTATACCAAATGCCAATATACATTCATGGCTACCAAAACTAACCATTAACACTTCAAGGCACTATCTATATCATACCAAAACAACATCTCATAGCATACCTTAATGTTCATCCATTCAACTACCATCACTAAATACTTAGATGCCAAAATGACAACCATTTTAAATACCATATATATACATGATATCATTAACCAAAATAACATATATACAAGCCACACCTAATGGCTAATTTCATCAAACAAAGACACCTATACATGCCATTATAATCATGACTCAAAATTATCAAAATCTACCAATATAGACGATGGATAGTGTGGTGGATCTCCGACAAATTTCCAAACCGAATGAGCTTCCGATTATCTAAAAAAAAAGAAATAGCACGAAGTAAGCATATAATGCTTAGTAAGTTCGTAATTCATAAACAAAGCTTACCATTTCAATATATATAAGCTTAAAAGAAATTTATGATATAATCCAACATAGCTTGGCACAAGCCTAAACAACAACAACCTTTCAAGTAAGATCACCACATAACTTAGCAACTCATTGCAAAACATAATAGCTTTTATGCACATAACTTATAAACATTCATACTTTCATGAATATGGCTAAGCATATTTAAAGCATCATCATTTTATACCTATTTCATACTTTATAGCATTACTTATCAAAATATCTGCCGATCCTTCCCTCTTGTATACCCATTGAACCACTAGAATAATATCAGATACGTGGGAATCTCGCACACTATGTGATAACATACAGTCGAAACCATTACTTTCTCTTATCTCATATAAATGCTCTCTCTCGAGCCATAAGTGGGTTTGCTCACACAAGCTATCAGTCCGGACATAGCTACGCAGTGCTGCTCACACAATCTATCACCGGTAGGACGTACAAGACCAGCACTCGAAACACTGTAACCCCTAATGACATGTCATTTGTATCCTATATATTCCTATGGTTCAAAAGGGATCTGAAAGTCACCGAAACTTCGTTGGATTTTTTTGTAGACACGTAATACCATAATATAATAGAAAAGCATGTAAATCGAAGAAATACGATCGACTAATCCAACACTTTTTCTTTTCCCCGATCTAAATTCGTATGTTGTTTTTCTTGATCTAAATAATCAAATTTAATTGATTCAAAACTTCATTCTATTCAAATAAATCCAAAAACCATATTTAGGAAAAATTATGCTTTTGCCCCTATAATTTTGAATCCATTACAATTTAATCCTTAAGCTTATAAAATGAAATTCATGCAATTTGGTACCAACCCACTATAGCCAAAATTTATTTAGGTCCTTAGCAAGCCCTATATTTCATTTGTTTCACAATTTCATCATGTAAAATTTTCTATTTTTCAATTTAATCCTTATTTGACAATTTCACCAAAAATTACTTAACAAAAGTTTTTTTATCTATCAACAACTAACCATTTTCTTTCATAAAACATCAAAACACATACACATTCATTCACGGTAAAACTTTAATAGTTTAGGCTAGCTAAATTAAGCTACAATGATCCCGAAAACATATAAATCATTAAAAATTGAACTGAAATACATACCATGCACACAAAGACACCATTGTCGAACCTAGCAGGCTCCCGTGGCTTCTTTTTCTTTGAAATTTTGGTGGTGTTTAATTTAGGAAGATGATACTTTAATTTTTGTTTTATTTAATACACCATTATTTACCAAATTACTAATATAACCCTATTAAAACATTAAAATTTCCATAATACCAAGCCATCACATTTCACTATCAACATGAATGGATTAATTACCACATAAGGACTCATAATTTGAGGTTCCATAGCTATTTAATAAATTTAGCTACTAGAAAAAAACTTTTGCACTTTACACGATTTAGTCCTTTTTATTAAATTAAGCATGTAAACGGTAAATTTTTTTAATAAAATTTTTATACGCTACTACTATCATGCTGTAGACAATAAAATAAATATTTCAACATCAGATTTGTGGTCCCAAAACCACTGTTCTGATTTCACTGAAAATAGGCTGTTACAATACTAGTCGAAAGAAAAACGAGTTAGATATTGTGTTAATTTTAATTATTTTTGTTATTTATTTAATTTTCGTTAGATACTTTGTCAACTATTTAATTTAATCATGGGTGAATTTGATGATGATGATTATAGTTGGTATGAGGAGTGGTACATTAACGAAGCACCAAGTATGATGAACGAAGGTTCGACAAACCAATGGAGTTATGACGAAGAGTACGGTATGGCCAAATGTTTTACCGAGCAAGAGTTGGAGTTAATTATGGATGATAATGTATAGCAATATTTTTATGAGCAACATAGGAGTAATCAAAGATCATGTTGGACAAATAGAGCCTCCACGAACTAGCGGAGTTAGGATCGAAGGTGTGAACACTACGAATAGTCGTCCACATTTCGTCCTGATTTGAATGAATTCCAAACTAACCTAGAAAGAATACAAAAACGGGTAGACCAATTAAAGGAATTACTCCAAAGTCAATCATAACTAAGGACTCCAATGGAAGAGGTCGTGCATGATGTTCGTAACTCGGATAATGAGAACCATCGTATCACCATTTACCATTCGAAATTAGATTATAGAAGTAAAAAAAAGTTAGTCTTCGATCCAATTGACTTAGTTGTAGACATAGTAGTAGATGTAGAAGTAGACGTAGCAGCAAATGTAGAAGTACAATTGACCGCTGACATTCAGCTTAAGTCGAGTCTGAATGAAAGTGTCTGTAACGCCCTAAACCCGACCCAAAATATCGAGTCTATATCTCGGGTATTACTTCACATTACACTTAGAAAATTTTCAAAATAGACGACATGTACTCTTTATTTAAAACATATTTCTTATTATTTCATTTAAAGTCTTTATATTGAAAAAACAAAGAAAAGTCTTAAGAAATACATCAGTCTTATTAAATTTATTACAACATATTGTTTGTTTTGCTAAGGACATACTCGTTGGGGTGTAGTCCAACTATACGCCCTACTCAACGATGATCTCTGTATCCATATTCGCCCAACTTGTCGAAATCTTGGTGCGTTCTTGGCTTCGTCTCTCCTGGTGCACTCATTCTTACAATCATACCTGAAACAAGAATAAGCACTTGTAAGTTTGAAAGAACTTAGTAAGTTTTAATACACAATGCGAGTACTTCTCATATATAAGGTGTATGCCTATACGCCAATTTCCATACTTGACATATCATTTCTTCTTTGGGTGGACACTTTTATAATATTTGACTTGCATTTATTCATCAACTACCATAATTAGCGTATTAGCTTTCTCTTCACTACTTGGATGACTTCAGATCTTACCAAACGATAACTATATCTTCTCCTCTCTTACCACGATGGAGATACTTCTCAAAAGGATATTTATATAGAACCCATTCTCTACAATTTCACCCTTCATTTATCTCAGAATGTTTGCTCACAAATACTTTCTATTTCTTGGTGGATACCACCTTCAGATTTTACGTTTGGCAAATTCCCATACTAAGTTTGATAATTATCAAACCCAATACATACTCATACATATAAGGAACATTCTAGACTATTCAGAAGAATTCCCAACATCTATGTTACAGAACATAAGAATTACCCAAAGTGATATACAACTCTAATTCTAGAATGAAACATGATACTATTCAGATATGACTAATACTAGATAACTTAGATTTAAATCTTATATATCACAAAAAAATTTAATCCAACAAACACTTATATCTTTCATAATTACGTATACACCCATTATTCTAAACTAGTGGACTACTATAGAGGATACCCTCTTTAAACAATACAAATACATACTTTCTTTCAGGAACTTCCCTTAAGATTCATTCAATTACATCATAGATCCTGATTACCTCCGGTCGTACCAATGTCCAAAGTAGAAATGTTGCACAAAATATATGAAAGGCGGTATCCGCAAGTATATAGGTCAGGTTGTAATATAGTTACAATAGAGTAGATGAGTACTCTAAGGATCGTACCCAAGGGAGGCAAGCACTAAATTAATTCTAACCTAAGCATAAATCGATCTAATGGGTACTCTAAACAAATTATATTACGATGAGATAAAAAGAAAGGTTTCAGTGATCTATAATGATAATAATAAAGAAAGAAAATTAATAAATAAGCACGAGAAATCAAATAATAAAAAATATTAAATTTGGGCATAGGTGATTAGCTTGATTCAGTAATCATAACCAACTGTTCCTTCGAGTTTTCTTATTCAATCAACTGGTTAATATCCTAGCAGAATCTTCTGATCTTCCACTAAAATAACGAGTTTGGAAGAACTAGTTATCTCTCAACCTCACAGTCCTGACCGGTTTAGTGTTAAGATGTTCACGAATAGGCCATACCAAATTTAGGTTAATTCCCACCTTAATGACTTTCTAGGGTTGTCAGGCCTACGGTTTAGGTTCTTTCTTTCCTGAATAGTTGATCCACTAAGAAAATTGTACAAAACAGTTAATTAATCATACCTGCAGTCGCTAATCCCCCACAAGAGGATTAGTTTCTCGTGGATCTCATAAAGAATATAAACTCGATAGAAAGAATAGACATGAAGAATAATTCAAGAGTATAAAGTCTAGAAGAAGCCTAATTTATATTAGAATTAAGTGTAGAATCCTCATAGAGTTTGATTGTGTTTCACAAATATGATTTCTCCCACAAAAGCAAATGACAAAAACTGAAATAAACCTAAAACCTATGAAGAGAAAATCTAAAGAATAAATCTAGGAAGAAAATTATACAGTATGAAACTTTTCCATAACATGTGATTAAATCAGCCTATTTATAGACTTTAGAGTGGCCATCATCCTTAACCCTAGGTCAACTATAGTCCTCATGCTTAACATTTGGTTGTGTGAAACAAAACACCCCTGGCTTATAATTATTTCTTGTACAATGTTGATGTCACGACACACCAGGACCTCTATCGGGACATCGAAGGCTGTATGCTCATCTTCATGGGTGTGTCGCAACACCGAAGGCAGTCTTGGAATTCTTTTATTCTACTCCTTATGTTGCCACAGCCAATGCTCTGTGTTATAACACAGCGACTAGTATCGAGTTAGCATGCCTTGTAATGGTCTCTAGCACGCTCATAAAGTATATTAGCTCTCCCTTAGCACTTGTAACACCCCTAACCCGTCGCTGTCACTGGATTAGGGTTACAAAGTATTATGGTACAATTAGAAATTAATTAAATTCAATCATATAAAATTAATCAAATTTAAAAATAACATTCAAATATACATTTTAACCAAAGTAAGGATATACTTACGGGTCATAAATCGAGCCTACGAGGCCCTAAAAACAATTTGGGAACATTTGGGGATCATTTTGAAACAAAACAGAATATTTTGGAAAAATTAAAAAAAATTAGAAACAAGAGTCACACGGCCGTGTGAAATAGACTAGGACGTGTGGCTTCAAAACATGGTCGTGTGGCCAACCGTGTACAGTTCGAAGTATAGAACACAAGATCATGTTTCAGCCTATGTGTTCACCCATCTGGGTATTTGAAATAGGAACACATGGTGGTGTAGCCAACCGTGTGTACATTTAAATTTTGGTCACACGTCTATTTCGCTAGGTCATGTAACCCTTTGAGACCATGTGATTCATCATGCATTTAAAATTTAAATGACACACAGCCGTGTGGTGTGGTCGTGTGTGGAACACAATCGTGTGACAGCCCGTGCTAAGGCCGCATGCTTCCTAAATAACCCCTATTGCATGTCATTTCAACACCATTTTCACACATTAAAAACACAATGAAACATACCTAAAGCTTGCCAAAATCAATCAACCTATATACCTAATCAAAATGCCATCACTTGGTACCACAATGCATATACTAAATCAATTCAATCTCAATACTAAAAGACTAACCTTAAACATACATCACTCATACTCTTTGACCATTTCATTCATATCTCAATTCTACCATAAGTCACCTACTTCAAGAGGGCATGAATAAACGACCAAAGTCACATATTTACATAGACATTTGCAAGCCAAAATCATAGACTTATATATATGCAAATAAGCTAGGCATAAGCTTAAACCATATCATATTCACAAAATAGTATAAAAACTCATATTACATGCCATTTATAACCATCAACATAATAACCAATATCTACCAAAGGGATGGATAGTGTGTATCTTCTCTGATTAGGTTTCAACAGATCGAGCTTTTCGATGATCTACAAGAAAAGAAAACAACTAACATAATCAAATAGTGCTTAGTAAGCTTGTATAAATCTTAAACGTAAACTTATCGAATAGGCTCAATTTGTGTAATTCATATATAATTCCTTTGAATGCTTAAGAGATTATCCATTTCCTATTACAACACCAACCTCACAAGTTAGTGAGTTCAATAATGAAACATCAAACATCCATCCATATCAAAGAATATATGCTGGGAGCATATCTGTATACATAACATTCATCACCTCTAATATGTAACATTAATACCTTCAAAGCTCTTATGTCAACACTTTCCATTCCATCAATTATAATTGCATAACATTTAATATAATTAAGTTCATTTGTTTAAGCCTTTATTACTTGTTGAACCAAATGAACAAACGTCAGGTACATGGGAACCATGCTCACACAAAGTGTGCCTATATCTATAACTATAAACATATCTGTAATGCTCACACGAGCTGTGAAGTGGGTCTAATCACATGAGCTATGGGCCGGGAAGTTAAGCTACACGATGTTGCTCACACGAGTTGTGGAGAATCTACAACAAATGCAGGAACTCAGCCATCAGTAGGACGTCCAAAACTAGTAACTGAAACCGTATAACCCCTAATGACATGTCATTTGTATCCTACGTATTCACAAGGTTCAAGTGGGACACATTACATCCTTTGATTCCTTTTTCGATATAACATTTCATATACATATTCCACAATTCGTCAAGTGATCACCATAACTATTTAATCTCATTAAGCATATAACACATAATAATTATTTAAGATATAACTAACATAATTATTCACTAACATTTAAAAAATCTACAAATAATGAATTAACCATTATACAAACTTACCTCGACCAAAATAGTTGTAAAATCGAAGTTGACAACTAGTCCGATACTTTAGCTTTTCCACCATTTAAATCCAATTGAACCATTTCTTGATCTAAATACTAGTTTTCATTCAAGTAAATAATTCAAACAACATAAAATACCAAGATTCATATATTTGACCCTTAATCGCCATTTTACACTTTTACCCAAAACTTTTACTTTTTATTCAATTTAGTCCTTAAACCCAAAATTCTAAATTTATCAAAATTTCACAATTTCCCATGCTAGCCTAATTTCATCCTATACTAGTACAATCCATATTCATTCAAAATTCACATTAATTAGACATCAATTTTAATATTTTATCAAATTAATTATTTAATTAAAAACTAACAAAATCATTTTACAACTAATCCAAGTCAACAACCAAGACTAAAAATTTGTTATTTAACTTAAAAAATACCTAGAATTAATCAATGGTAAATTTTAAAATCTTTAACAGTTTTGAAAACGGGGATACGAGTTAGCTGGACCTAGTTGCAATAATCTCAAAAAAATAAAAATTACAAGAAACATGTATAAAATTACTTACATGCATGTATCTCATACATGACCGAGCCTCAAGCACAAAAATGGTGTTTTTCACTTACAAATTTCGGCAGCCAAGCTTTTAGAAGATGATGATACTATTATTTTTATTTTCTTAAAGTTTTAATTACTAAATTAGAATTTTGCCCTTTAATAATATATTCAATTAAACAAAAACATAAACCTATTACCGTCCATTAGTTTATAACATGGCATAATTACCATATAAGTCCTCCCTCTTATAATAATTAAACCATCTAATCAATATATTTCAATAGTGACTAGATTTTACATCTTTTACAAATTAGCCCTTTTAATTAATTAGTCCCAATACCTCATTTTTCGAAAACACTTAACTTTCGGAAAAACCACTTACACTTAGCTATTAATCAATTCACTAAAAATTCATCAAATCAATTCTAATATAAATTATAATTGTCTCATATAAATTAAACACTAATTAATACGTATTTGCTCATCCAGTTTGTGGTCTTGAAACCACATTAGAAAATGGGCTGTTACAACTCTCCCCCTAGAAAATTTCGTCCTTGAAATTTCTCACCTAAAAAATAATTTTAATTATTGTGTTCTCAAAGACACTTCAATTTTCCAAATTAAATTTATCCCAAGTAGTTTGTTCTCACGTAATTTAACCCAATGATACAACACTATAATATATCCTCTAGAATCCATGTTACTTGTTCTGACTACATGCTTGAATACGATTGGAATCTTGTACTGAATATAAGTTTAATATCCAAAGCCTTGTAAATTTTACTCCAAAATTCTAGAGGTGACCTTGGATCTCAGTCATAATTATATACAATGGCACTCTGTGCAATCTGATATTCTCTGATACATATAACTCAATTAACTTTTTAAACAAGTAATCTGTTTCATAATAACTCAAACACAACTTGATATTCAACTTTTACCTATTGACATACATGACATTCCAGTACAAACTCTAAAATTTCACATTTTATTTCCGACCATTAGGAATTCTCACTCCATCATTACACATTTTATCGCTGCCTGATTTAAATCAAATAGACGCTGCTAGGAGCCTTATGTAAAATGTCTTGTACAGTTTCAAAATTGTTCAGCACACATATTCGATTTCAGAAATATAAACTATTATCGGAATCCACCAAAATTAGTCATCTGATCATTCTGAATCTGTTCTCGTTTAACTAACACATTCGAATCTTTTAATTGCATCTCACAAATTCTCTGAGGAATTAACAATTTAACTCTCGAGTCTAAATAATTGAATTAGCATTATTCAAGATCATCTGAGCGAAACATTACTGTAAATAATAAATTCCTTCTTGTGTAACACCCCAAAATTGGATCTAGAAGTTTCAAGGGTATTTTAGGAATTTAAGCTTATATGTGCTTGGAATTTCATAAGGTTGGTAATTGATAATGTTTTCAATTTCTAAAACAGAGTTTTAAATGCCCTTAATTTTGAAAATAGGATTGATTTGTAAAAGAGTCAAAACTGAGAGTTTTTATGAAGTAATTTAACCAGATTTTTAAATTCAACCTAAAAACCCCATTCTCCAAATTTATTTCACAATAGTTTACTCCCCATAGTTTTTCTTGTCGTCCATTCCATTCTTCCAACTCTCCCAATCGATTTTTACTTCCTAATCCTAACCCCTCTTTATTTCTAACATTCTTTGAACCGTAAATCTCCATTAGAATAAAGAAAAACACCAAAAATTAATTTATTATTATATGTGATTGGGTGAAATGTGATACATCATTATTGGATTGTGTTATATGATATATGCTTGAATGAGTATGTAAATTCTATGTAAATGAACTAATAGATAATGCATGAATAGGTATTATATGACACTAGACGTAAGAACATTGTATTAGTATATATATGGTGGTGGTCTGGGTGTATGATGACATGTTTGTATAGTTATTATTCTAATCATTCATTGAGCTTGTTAAGCTCACCCACTCTTTCAACATATGTAGATTAGTGACGTTTTGGTGTGGGCGGTGTGGTGTTTTTGAAGGAGTGATCCAAGGAAGACTTGCTAGTAATTTGTAGGTGTTCATTGTTTATTTATTTACATGTTGGGGAATAAGGCAATGTGGTAGACCTGATTATAGCCATGTCAATTATGAACATTTTGTTGGTTTTTGCTTTTGTTTATGAGGTTTATAAGGTATAAATATGCTTAGGTTTATGAACATTGATGATGGTATGATGTTTCTTGCTCAGACACATTTCTGATGTTTTGAATTGTTAAATTCAAAAGTATTTGTTGCATGATGTTTAGAAACTAAATTGGAATGGACTAAGTATTTTTACATGTTGTATTTTGGAGGTTTGTGGTAGAGGTATCGATAATCGGGTTTTAAAAAAGATACTTGTGTTTTGAAATGTGTAGGGAAGTCAGAATAGAGATTTGGTTTCGGTACCTTTGCTCAAGGATCGATACTCGGGGTAAATATATCAATACTCCATGACAGGTAACAATAATTTTTGATAGTATGATTTTTGTGTGAGAAACATAATGCAAGTTTGGTATCGATTTTCCAGATGGTATCGATGCCACTCAAAGAAAATATCGATACTTTGGGGTCAATATCGATACCTACGTGTTTAACTTGAAATTTTGAGAAGTGATCCAAATGCTTACATTTTAACACGATTAGTTACAATGATGTATGTCCAACATGATTTAGTGATAATTAATGCATGTATGTATTAAATCGTTGCAAATACGAAGAATAACATGTGTCGGGTTTAATAAAATAAACACTATAATGTACAAGTAGTGAGACGATGGTGTGGCATATTTATATTGAGGCTTGGCGATCAGGCCGAGTATAGGGTGTTACAGAAGTTGACAGTCCACAAGGGTGATAGTTGTGGCGATGACAAAGGAAAAATAAGGAGAGATCAACAGTTAAAGGGACAAGATGAGTCAACAAGGAAAACAAAGGAAGAAAAGAAAAGAAGAAGGGAAGAGGGGGAAGACGATGACCCAATGGTGGTGGAGGGAGCATTAACACTTAAGGAGAAAAAGAAAGAAAAATAAAAGATGAGAGGAAAATGGGTACAGTGCATGGAAGAGGGAAAGGAGAGAAAGGGGATGCGGCTAGGGTAAAAGAGAAAAAGTAACAGATAGAACAAAGAGAACAAAGGGTAGGGGTGACGATAAAGAAAATAAAGGAAAAGAAAATGGGGTCGATCATGCAAAACTAGGTATAAATACCTAGGGTTTTAACATTGGGGTTGGTGGCACAGGGAAAAGTTGGGAAGGAAATTTAGGGCTTAGGGTTTTGTTGTAGCCCATAACAGAACAATCCCCAACAGTGGCCCAAATATTCGTCCAAGCAGAAAATGAATTAATTACAATAACTAAAAAATTAAATCCTAGAAATTAACCCACTTTGTAACATCTTGATTTTGGGCATAGTCGGAACAGTGGTTTCAAGACCACAAATTCGATTAGGAAAATTTTATTTTTAATATATTTTTATGGCCTAAAATTTCACGAAATGATTTTGTGAAAAAAAATTTCGACGTTTGGACACTCAATTTAGTCAAAAGGACTAAATTGTAAAAAGTGCAAAAGTTGAGTTCTACATGTTAGAGGTGTCCAATTGTTATGAAAATTTTAATTTGAGGTCTTTATATGGTAATTAGACCATTTTTTAAGTTATGGACAATAATGGACATGAGATAAGTGAAATAGAAAATTTTTAAGTTAGGGGCATTTTGGTAATTTGGTAATTAAAACGAATTAAAAGGGAAAAAAATGGCAAATTGTGCTCGTCTTCAAGCCCTGGCCAAATTTCACAAGGGGGGAGTCGTAGTTAGGGTTTTCAACCTTCCAAGCTCCATACTAAGTGATTCCAAGCCCCGTTTTTAATGTTCTTTACATTTTTGAAGCCCTAATAACTTGATTTAGCTTATTCTAGCAATAATTTAACCTAGGGCTCATATTTGGAAATATACCCATAGGTTAAATGTGTTTATTTGATGTTTTATGGTACAATATGAAGTCTTAAATTATGTCAAATCATTTGTGCTAAGCGATATTAACTAAAAACAAGTAAAATGACATAATCGGTAAAAATACCTAATGTTCATAAGTAAGTGTTAGAATGGGAATTTGATGTTACCATAGAAGGGAAAAATGTTCAGCATGTTATAAAACATAAGAATATGGGATGAAGTTTAATTTCTGATCTTTGGGGCAAAAGTGTAAATATGTAAAAGTTTAGCGGCAAAATCATAGTTTTGCCAAAGTTGGAGTCAAGGGTTGTTTTGATAAATGTGATTATTAAATAAACTAAATTTGATATTATAGATCAAGAAGAACGAAATTCAGGGTTAGACTGAGGAAAGAAAAAAGGTTGAAGACTGAGTTGATAGATTTGGCGATATTCTATACTGAGGTAAGTTTAGGGTAAATAAATACAATATTTCAATAATTATTATTAATGCTACTATTTTCTAGAAATTATGTATTTATTTTATGAAATTATTTAATGTTGAATCAAGTATGAGATTATAGAGAATTAGTGTCAAAAAGTCCTGCTGAAACATAAGGAATATATCGGATACAAATGTCATGTCATTTGGGTAAAGAGATCCCTTGTAAGACCATGTCTGGGACATGGAATTGGCATCATTGAAGTTATGAGAGGTCTCATGTAAGACCATGTCTGGGACATGGCGTTGGCACCAAGATGAGAGGTCCCCTATAAGACCATGTCTGAGACATGGCATGGGCACCAATATGAGAACTCTCATGTAAGACCATATATGGGATATGGCATTGGAAGTACAAGAAACATCCCATGTAAGACCATGTTTAGGACATGGCTTTGGCATGTTATTATCAGAAAAGAGACCCAAGTATCCTTATTATTCCAATGTGGCTCAACGGGCTAGTAAACAAATTATGTTCCATGAAAATTCAGGTAAAAGCATAAATAGTAAATTCAGGTGAGTTATAAGAGTTAAGAACATATTATGTTATCAATTTAGAACCAACATTTCAGCAAGATAAGAGTAAGTTAAAATCATGAGTTATCTAAGTAAACAAGTAAGTGAACGAGTAAGAGAGTAAGTAAAGAGGAAATTAAAGATCATGACATTTGAGTATAATTATTTGTGTTAAATGTTGTTATTTATTTGCTTGTAAACTTATTAAGCTTTATGCTTAATTCTTTTATTTTCCTTCTTTTATAGTATTGCAAAGCTAATTCTGGGATCTTAAAGACATCGGAGAGCGCTCACACTATCAACAACAACAACTCGGTAATTTATGATGATCAATGTTTGAGCTATGCCACGTATAGAGACTTAGTCATTTTGAATGTAAGTCCTTATGATATTGGTAAAGGATGATGTGTAAATATGTGATAATGTTTAGCTAGCTAAGCAAGAATATGTTTGGTATTATCAATGCCTAGGTGATAGTTTATACCTAGAAATTATGAAAGAGTAAAAATTTGCAATGAAACAGTTTTGGGACAGCAGCACTGACGTGACTTTGAAAAATCACCAAGGATAGTATAAAATAAATTAGAAAGTGAGTAATATATATAATTAAAGCTTGTCAAGTCTATTTTCATATAAAAATAACGGTGTGGGTAAAGAAATTTTATATTTTGAGATATTTTAATTTAGGTTACACAAGGTCAGAATGGTTTTTGGAGTCCCCTATTCTGACTTTAGAAAATCATTAAAAATTGTAAAAAAAAAAAATTATGAGTTATAATTTATATGTCTAGATTCTTTAGTGAGTCTATTTTCTGTATAAATAAGTGAGAACACCATATCAAAATCATATGATGAGAAAATTTATTTTTAGTGAATAAAGGTGAGAACCATCAGGCTGTGAAACAGGGGAGACTTTAATTAATAAACTGTACTAAATGGCCAAACCAAAAATCCTAAAAATTTTATGGTAAGATAATATATGAGTCTAGTTTTAGGTAAAATTTACGGATCTAAATTTCTATTTTCATAACTGAAGTTATAGTTAAATTAGTGACTACTGCGTAGGTGCACAACGTTATGGTAAACAGTGAAATAAATTTTAAAAGCAAATTTTTATGCCCCGAACTAATAAGTTAGTCAAGTAACACACCATGCTCGACTCCAGCAACGGTCTCGGATAAGGGGTGTTACATTTGTTGGTATCAAAGCTGGTTTAGTCAATTCTTGGAACATTCAGTGTGAATAAGAGTCTAGCTATACATGCCATACTTATATTTTGATAGTGTGACGACTCCTGACGATTTTAAAATTTTTTCTTTTATAGTTATGGATCCCGAATGAGCTGGTTTAGATGATGTAGAGAGTAATGCGCCCGCTCCGACAGAAGTGATGGTGCCACCTGATAGTAGTGAAAGGCCAGTATCAGCTAGTCAGGGAGGAGGGGCTCGAGAAGCCTTTTACCAAGCTATGAATGATTGGTTTGCCGAGTTCGTTCGTACGAATCCAGCTGGTAGACCTCTACCCTCTCATGATTCTCAGGTTCCCCATGTAGCTTCCCCAGCCGCATGTATAGTTACAAGAGAAAGACCACTAGTTGATAAGATCAGAAAACAAGGAGCTGAAGAGTTTCGGGCTACTAAAGATGATGATGCAGAGAAAGCTAAATTTTGACTCGAGAATACTATCAGAGTTTTTGATGAATTATCCTATACACCTGAAGAAAGCATGAAGTGTGTTGTCTCACTTCTCAGAGATTCAGCCTATCATTGGTGGAAGACTCTTGTGTCAGTGGTACCGAGTGAGAGAATTACTTGGGATTTCTTTCAGGAGGAGTTTCGTAAAAAGTATATCAGTCAGAGGTTTATAGATCAAAAAGGAAAAGGGTTTCTTGAGTTAAAACAAGGTAAGATGACTGTGACTAATTATGAACGTGAATTTGTCAGGTTTAGTAAATATGCTAGGGAGTTTGTGTCCACCGAAGCTAATATGTGCAAGAGATTTGAAGATGGGCTCAATGATGATATCCGACTGTTAGTGGCTGTTTTAGAAATCAGAGAGTTTGTTGTTCTGGTTGAAAGAGCCTGTAAGGCAGAAGATTTGTTAAAAGAAAAAGAGAAGGGCAAAGTTGAAATTGAAGTGTAAGACACGAAGAAAAGACAAATGAGCATATCATTTCAGTCTACATCTAAGAGGCCTAGAGAGTTCTCGAGTGGATCAAATTTTTCAGCCACGTATTCTAGCCGAAACAGAGGTAGAAGATTTGAGGGTCCAAGAGCTCACACTACTATAGTCACAAGTACGGGTAGTACTTGACGACCTAGGCCAGAATGTGCCCAATGCGGTAGACGTCATCCTGGAGAATGTAGAGCAAATGAAAATGCTTGCTTTAGATGTGGTGCACCAGATCACTATATTCGGGATTGTCTCGAAACAGTTAAAAGAGAAGTAATACCGAGTGCGAGGTCAGGAAATGCTCCTACTAGAGGCAGACTATAGAGGAATCTGGGAGTTGGAGCAAGTAACAGGGGTACGCCCAGAGACTCAGCTGCTAGACCAGATGTTAAAGCACCCGTAAGGACATACGCTATCCGTGCTCATGAAGAGGTATCCTCCCCTGATGTGATTACGGGTACATTTTCTCTCTATGATACTAATGTTATTGCTTTGATTGATCCGGGTTCGACCCATTCCTATGTTTGTATGAGATTGATGCCTAGTATGAACATGCCTATAGAATCTACTGAATTTGTAATTAAAGTATCAAATCCATTAGGCCAATATGTGTTAGTAGAAAAAGTATGTAAGAGGTGCCCTTTGATGATTAGAGGTCACTGTTTTCCGGCTGATCTCATGCTATTGTCATTTGATGAGTTTCATATGATTCTTGGTATGGATTGGTTGATTGCCCATGATGTGATGTGAATTGCGGAAAGAAATACTTTGAGTTGAAATGTGAAAATGGTGATATTATCTGGGTTGATTCAGATGAGTCAGATGGTTCTCTCGCTATGATTTCTGTTATGTCTGCTTAGAAATGTTTGAGAAAAGCGTGTGAAGCTTATCTTGCTTTTGTATTGAACACTAGAGATCCAGAGTTGAAAATTGAATCAGTGCTAGTGGTACATGAGTATTTAGATGTGTTTCCGGAAGAATTGCCAGGTTTGCCTCCTATTAGAGAAGTTGAATTTGGTATTGAGTTGATTCCAGGTACAACTGCTATTTCTATTGTTCCTTATAGAATGGCCCTATTGGAATTGAAAAAATTGAAATCTCAGTTGCAGGAATTAACTGTTAAAGGTTTTGCAAGGCCTAGTTGTTCTCCGTGGGGTGCACCAGTGCTTTTTGTGAAAAAGAAAGATAGTTCGATGAGATTATGCATAGATTATCTGCAGCTTAACAAAGTAACTATAAAGAACAAATATCCACTGCCTAGAACTGATGATCTGTTTGACCAATTGAAGGGAGCTAATGTGTTTTCCAAGATAGATTTGAGATTCGGTTATTATCAATTGAGGGATAAAGAGTCAGATGTTCCGAAGACTACTTTCCAGACTAGGTATGGTCATTATGAGTTTCTTGTGATGCCATTTGGCTTGACTAATGCTCCTGCTGTTTTCATGGACTTAATGAACCAAATTTTCAGACCTTACTTGGATAAATTTCTAGTTGTGTTCAGTGATGATATTCTGATTTATTCTCGCGATGAGATTGAACATGCAGAGCATTTGAGAACCATTTTACAGATTTTGAGAGATAATAAGCTTTATGCCAAGTTTAGTAAAAGTGAATTCTGGCTTCGGGAAGTTGGATTCCTTGGACACATTGTCTCAGGTGATGGTATTAAAGTTGATCCGAGTAAAATTTCAACAATTGTTAATTGGAAGCCTCCTAGAAATGTATCAGAGGTTAGAAGCTTTCTTGGATTAGCTGGTTATTACAGACGATTTGTAAAGGGATTTTCCATGATAGCTACCCCTTTGACAAGGTTGTTGGAGAAAGATGTCAAGTTTGAATGGACTGAAAAGTGTCAGCAGAGTTTTGACAAATTAAAGGCATTATTGACTGAAGCTCCTGTTTTAGTACAACAATAATCGGGTAAAGAATTTGTGATTTACAGTGATGCATCCTTGAACGGATTGGGTTGTGTACTTATCCAAGAAGATAAAGTCATCGTATATGCTTCCAGAGAATTAAAGATACATGAGAAAAACTATCCGACGCACGACTTAGAGCTGGCTGCCATTGTATTTGCGTTGAAGATCTAGAGACATTACTTGTACGGTGAAAAGTGCCGAATATTTACTGACCATAAAAGCTTGAAGTACTTGATGACTCAGAAAGATTTGAACTTGAGGCAAAGAAGATGGCTAGAATTGATTAAAGATTATGAGTTAGTGATCGATTGCCACTCGGGCAAGGCAAATGTTGTTGTTGATGCCTTGAGTAGAAAATCTTTATTTGCATTGAGAGCTTTGAATACCAGTTTGGCTTTATCTGATGATGATTCCATTTTAGCTGAGTTGATGGCTAAACCGATGTTTCTCGAAGAAATCTACGAAGCTCAAAAAAATGACAGTGAGTTGCAAGCTAAAAGAGCTCAATGCGAGTCGGGTGTAGATTCTGATTTTTAGATCGGTTCTGATGGTTGTTTGATGTTCAGAGACAGAGTATGTGTACCAAAGAATGATGAACTTATTTAGAAGATCTTACAAGAAGCACTCCCTGTCTATTCATCCAGGTAGTACAAAGATGTATAACGATTTAAAGAAAATGTATTGGTGGGCAGGAATGAAAAGAGATATTTCAGAATTTGTTTCTAGATGCTTGATCTGTCAACAGGTAAAGGCTGAACATCAGGTACCTTTAGGTTTATTGCAGCCTGTGTTAGTTCCTGAGTGGAAATGGGACCGAGTTACCATGGATTTTGTAGCAAGGTTGCCGTTGACACCGAAAAAGAAAGATGTAGTATGGGTTGTGATTGATAAGTTAACGAAGTTAGCTCATTTTATTCCGGTTCTTATAGATTTTTCACTTGACAAGTTGGCTGAATTGTATGTTTCAGAGATAGTCAGACTACATGGGGTACTGTTATTGATTATCTCACATAGAGATCCGAGATTTACTTCGCAGTTTTGGAGAAAATTGCAGGAAGCTTTGTGTACAAAGTTGAACTCAAGTACAACTTTCCATCCTCAGAACGGTGGTCAGTTAGAGAGAGTTATTCAACTACTTGAAGATATGCTCAGATGTTGTGTTTTAGAATTTCAAGGCAGTTGGGAGAAATATTTGTCGTTGGTAAAGTTTGCCTATAATAATAGTTATCAGTCGAGTTTGAAGATGGCTCCTTATGAAGCTTTTAATGGATGTAAGTATCGTACGCCTTTGTATTGGACAAAGCTTAGGGAAAATCAGATTTACAGGGTTGATTTAGTCAAAGAAACGGAAGAGAAAGTAAAATTTATCAGAGATTGTTTAAAAGCAGCTTCAGACAGACAGAAGTCTTATGCAAATTTAAAAAGAAAAGATATCGAGTATCAAGTTGGTGACAAAGTGTTTTTAAAAGTATCCCCATGGAAGAAAATTTTTAGATTTGGCAAGAAAGGCAAACTAAGTCCACGCTTCATTGGACCGTTCAAGGTGACTGAAAGAATTCGGCCATTAGCATATCGGTTAGCTTTGCCAAATGAGTTAGAGAATATTCATAATGTATTCCATGTGTCTATGTTACGTCGTTCCCATTTCGATCTGTCACATGTGATCTCACCGACAGAGGTTGAGATTCAGCCAGACATGACTTATGTTGAAGAACCGGTAAAAATTCTAGATAGAGAGATCAAGCAAATAAGGAACAAGAGTATTGCACTTGTGAAAGTGCTACGGAACAAGAGTACCCAAATCTCTTCACAGGTAAAATTTTCGGGGACGAAAATCCATGAAAGGGGGGAGAAATGTAACATCTTGATTTTGGGCGTAGTCAGAACAATGGTTTTGGGACCACAAATCTGATGAGGAAAAATTATTTTTACTATATTTTTATGGCCTACAATGTCACGGAATGTTTTCGTAAAAATTTCGTTCAAAAATTTTACGTTTGGGCACTCAATTTAGTCAAAAGGACTAAATTGTAAAAAGTGAAAAATTTTAGTTCTACATGTTAAAGGTGTCCAATTGTTATGAAAATTTAAATTGGATGTCTTTATATGGTAATTAGACCATTGGATAAGTTATCGACAAAAATGGACATGAGATAAGTGAAATAGGAAAATTTTAAGTTAGGGGCATTTTGGTAAGTTGGTAATTAAAATGAATTAAAGGGAAAAAAGATGGCAAATTGTGCTCATCTTCAAGCCTTGGCCGAATTTCACAAGGGGGGAGCCATAGTTAGGGTTTTCATGCTTCCAAGCTCCATAGTAAGTGATTCCAAGCCCTGTTTGTAATGTTCTGTACGTTTTTGAAGCCCTAGTAACTTGATTTAGTTTATTCTAGCAATAATTTAACCTAGGGTTCATATTTGGAACAATACCCATAGGTGAAATGTGTTGATTTTGATGTTTTAAGGTAGAATATGAAGTCTTAAATTATGTTAAATGATTTGTGCTAAGCGATTTTTAGTGAAAACGAGTAAAACAACATAATCGGTAAAAATACCTAATGTTAATAAGTAAGTCTTAGAATGGGAATTTGATGTTACCATAGAAGGGAAAAATTTTCAACATGTTATAAAACATAAGAATATGGGATGAAGTTTAATTTCCGAGCTTTGGGGCAAAAGTGTAAATATGTAAAAGTTTAGGGGCAAAATCATAATTTGCCAAAGTTAGAGGTAAGGGCTGTTTTGATAAATGTGAGTATTAAATAAACTAAATTTGATATTATAGATCAAGAAGAATGAAATCCGGGGTTAGACCGAGAAAAGAAAAAGGTTGAAGACTAAGTTGATAGATTTGGCAATATTTTGTACCGAGGTAAGTTTACGGTAAATAAATACAATATTTCAATAATTATTATTAATGCTGCTAATTTCCAGAAATTATGTATTTATTTTATGAAATTATTTAATGTTGACTCAAGTCTGAGATGATAGAGAATTAGTGTTAAAAAGTCCCGTTGAAACATAAGGAATATATCGGACACAAATGTCATGACATTTGGGTAAAGAGATCCCATGTAAGACCATGTCTGGGACATGGAATTGGCATCATTGAGGTTATGAGAGGTCTCATGTAAGACCATGTCTGAGACATGGAGTTGGCACCGGGATGAGAGGTCCCCCGTAAGACCATGTCTAGGACATGGCATGGGCACCGATATGAGAACTCCCATGTAAGACCATATCTGGGATATGGCATTGGAAGTACAAGAAACATCCCATGTAAGGCCATGTCTAGGACATGGCTTTAGCATGTAAGGCCATGTCTAGGACATGGCTTTAGCATGTTATTATCAGAAAAGAGACCCAAGTATCCTTATTATTCCAATGTGGCTCAATGGGCTAGTAAACAAATTATGTTCCATGAAAATTCAGGTAAAAGGATAAATAGCAAATTCAGGTGAGTTATAAGAGTGAAGAACATATTATGTTATCAATTGAGAACCAACATTTCAGCAAGAGAGGAGTAAGTTATAATCATGAGTTATCTAAGTAAACAAATAAGTGAATGAGTAAGAGAGTAAGTAAAGAGGAAATTAAAGATCATGACATTTGAGTATAATTATTTGTGTTAAATGTTGTTATTTATTTGCTTGTAAACTTACTAAGATTTATGCTTACTTATTTTTTTTTCCTTCTTCTATAGTATTGCAAAGCTAATTCGGGGATCTTAAAGACGTCGGAGAGCGGTCACACTATCAACAACAACAACTCGGTATTTTATGATGATCAATGTTTGAGCTATGGCATGTAAAGAGACTTAGTCATTTTGAATGCATGTCCTTATGATATTGCTAAAGGATGATGTGTAAAGATGTGATAATGATTAGCTAGCTAAGTAAGAATATGTTTGGTATTATGAATGCCTAGGTGATAGTTTATACCTAGAAATTATGAAAGAGTAAAAATTTGCAATGAAACAGTTTTGGGACAACAGCAGTAACGTGACTTTGAAAAATCACCAAGGATGGTATAAAATGAATTAGAAAGTGAATAATATATAGAATTAAATCTTATCAAGTCTGTTTTCATATAAAAATAACGGTGTGGGTAAAGGAATTTTATATTTTGAGATATTTTAATTTTGGTTAGACAGGGTCAGAATGGTTTTTAGAGTCCCTTATTCTGACTTTAGAAAATCATTAAAATTTTAAACAAACAATTATGATTTATAATTTATATTTCTAGATTCCTTAGTGAGTCTATTTTCTGTAGAAATAAGTTAGAACACCATATAAAAATCATACAATGAGAAAATTGATTTTTAGTGAATAAAGGTTAGAACCTTGATTAGTGAAACAGGGAGACTTTAATGAATAAATTGTACTAATTGGATGAACCAAAAATTCTGAAAATTTTATGGTAAGATAATATATGTGTCTAGTTTTATGGGAAATTTACGGATCTAAATTTTAGTTTTATAACTCAAGTTATATATAAATTAGTGACTGCTGCGCAGGTATACAACATTATGGTGAAAAGTGAAATAAATTTTAAAAGCAAATTTTTATGCCCCGAACTAATAAGTTAAGTAAAGTAACACACCATGCTTAAATCCAGCGACGGTCTCAGGTAAGGGGTGTTACACACTTTTTAGGGTGTGATAGAGACGCACCAAAATTCATGCAAAACCCCATAACCCAAGCACCACTGTGATCCCGAATTACTCCTCTAAAAGAACCAGTACCAAAAATTGCGTCGACAACCCCATCCCCATTGACCTTCACCCTATCTGGTTTAGGAGCCACTCATTGGACATAAAAGGGTACCATGAACCTTAGCTCAATGTTCATTTTTGCACAACCATAAATATATAATGCTCATGCTCTATTTTATCATCACCACATTCACACTAAAAGTTTCATTGGTGAATATAAAAGTTCATTCTCTTCCAAATATTCCATAGTATATCACTGAAAAAGATATTCCAAGGGATCCGCCCATAGTCCAAACCCCTTATATTTTCAGATTGACACAAATCTAATTAGAAAATGAGCACTGAAAGAGCTAGTCCATATTACCCTACAATAATAATCCCTCCATACACCTCTCACTGAGCTACAATTACGTAAAATATGAACACTCGATTCCACAGTGTTAGAGTACATCACATCACCTCACCTGTGTAAAGTTAGTTAGGAAGTTCAGGTTGTTAGGTTGTTAGTAAGCTGTTAAGTATTAAGTTAGTAATAGTTTATTCTTTTCAGTTGTGTATAAATACAAGTATTAAATAGTGATAGAGGTTAAGCAATAATCATTCATTTTCAATCTAATTCTCATATACTTATATGGTATCTTTCACCTACGCCTAGGTCTTGGAGTCTTGTTCTTGCTGCGTATTCACGACCAATTCCACCGAATCCACCTCTACTAATAACAATAATCCCTCAACAGTTCCACTTGTACGAGATCTAGTGCATTCTGCCAACTTTGAACCGGGTAAGACTCGATTAATTTAGCATTTTTCTAGACATGATATAGTGAAACTTGATGAAGGAAAATTTATTCAATGGAAACAATAATAAAGCTAACCGTTGAAGGATATGAGCTCACTGGATTTATCGATAGCACTCTACCTATTCTGCCGCGGTTTATGCCAAATCAAAGGGTCAACTACTGTTGAATCTTGAAGCATTGTTGTTTCATCAACAAGACAAGATGCTTGCATCATTGTTATTGTCCACGATCATTAGTTCTCTACTATCGTGTTTGACAAATGTAAAAACCTTTTCTGATTTTTGGAATATTGTAAATCATTTATTTGTTGCTATGACTGGAGCCAAATTGTCTCGCATAAAGCATGAATTATATTTGATTAAGAAAGGTACTTTGACCGTTAAGGAATATATATCTAGAATACAAAATACTTGTGCTTTGATTGTAGCTTTAGGGCATCAGATCTTAGAGTCTGAGAAGGTCGAGATTGTTCTTGTGGGATTATCGTCGGAGTCAGACACGATTATCACCCTTGCATCCTTCTCCTCTGAGCCTTTGCCTATGCGAAAACTAATGGACATTTTGTTGGAGTTTGAGAGTCGACAGCAGCACATGGTACTAGAGTAATTGTATTAGGGGAATCTAATTGAAAATGACACATCTTCATTTCCGGTGGTGACAGAGTCCTTGCGTGGTGGTCATCCCTCAAATGTTGGCTGCAGGAGAGGCTTTAAAGGTTGCATGCAGTGTTAAATTTGTGGTTGATTTGGGCACTTGGCTTAGCGGTGTTACTATCGGTTTAATAGACAATATGACAACCCTCCAGCACTGATGGTGCCTTGGGATCATATGAATGGGCTGTAGGTGCGACAGAAAGGCAAGACTCGTGTGACATCGATATATATGGTGGACTGACTTAGCGTGATAGGGCTGTGCGTGGTGGTCTCTATCCTGACCCAAGAGCTGCTGGGCATTATGGTGCTACTCTGGCACCGTTTCTATCGTGGATCTCTCCTAGTAGGCAATTGGGTGTTGAGGCAAGTCACCATGCTGTGGCTGCTCAACAAAATGGTGACATTTGGGTTTTTCCTAATACTAATGATAAATTTGGTGTTGGATTACATGTAAACAATTTGGGCCTTAAGAGGTCGTGTGGTGATGATGGTATCTTGTTTGGTGTTGGGCAAGTGCCAACTATGTAGGCATTAGCAAGCTGAATGTTGGGCCAAATGATGGGCCAGGCGTGCCGTGGCTAACAAAACTAGGGCGCGTGTTCATTATGGGCCGAATGAGGTTTTGGAATCACAATAGTGTGTTGGGCTTCCTGGGGTCCCTAATGTACCTGGGTCAGAGTTCTCCAGTAGCACTGGGTCAAATGCAAGTACAACTTAATACCGGTCTAGTTTCGAAAATATGAATTCTTATGTACCTGTGCCAGTGGGAAATACATTGTGGTATCTTGACTCAGGAGCTACGCATCATGTATGTAAGGAGGCTTCCGCTCTGTACGAGTCCACACCATATTCAGGTACTACCCCTCTTTTAATGGGAGATGGCACACGTGCTAAAATTACTGATGTCGGGAGTTCTACATTGGCTACAGAGAATATGTTGCTCCGTTTATCTAATATTTTGCATGTGCCAAACATATATAAAAATTTATTATATGTTTCACAGTTTGCTACAGAAAATAATGTTTTTTTTAATTTCACCTTTTTCACTGTGTGGTTAAGGATATTTAAACTCAAGACATTTTGCTGCAGGGCCAAACTCGTGATGGGCTTTATCAATTTTCACTGGTTGCTAATGTCAGTGGTAGTGTTTTTCCATCCATTCATAATATTAGACTCCAGTCGAGCTCTACAAATTGTGATGTGTTTAAACTATGGCATCGTCGGCTTGGTTATCCCTCCACCTGCATCGTTCATTCAATTTTAGATAAATGTAGTATTGCTTCGAATAAAGATTCTCTTGATCTTATTTGTAGTGCTTGTCAAAAAGGAAAATCTCATAAGTTACTGTTGTCAAAGTCCACTACTGAATATACTTGCTCGTTTGATTTATTTGTGTCAAATTTGTGGGGACCTGCATCTATTGGGTGTGGTAGTAATTGGTGTTATGTCTCGTTTGTTGATATGTTTAGTCATTTTACTTGGTTATTTATCATTTAGTGAAAGTCTCAAGAAGTTGATTGCTTTATTAATTTTCAAAAGATGGTCAAAATTCAATTTGGGAAAGACATTAAGCAGTTTCAAAGCAATTGGGGTGGCAAATTTCGGCATTCACGTCGGTGCTAGCGTAGCATGGCATTATTGATCCGGTCTCTTGTCCGCACATGTCAAAACAAAATGTTTTGGCCGAGTTGAAACACAGACATGTTGTTGAAATAGGTCTTACACTTCTTGCCCAAGACAATCTCACTACACCAAAACAGGCTTTTAGCGACGTTTTTAGCGGCGTTTGGATAAAAATACTGCTAAAGATCGAGCATTAGTGGTGCGTTTGGATAAAAACGCCACTAAAGATCAAGCTTTAGAGGCGCTTTACAGAAAGCGCCCCTAAAAATAAGCATTAGCGGCGTTTTTAAAGAAGCGCCGCAAAAAACCTAAGCCTAATGACGCCGTTTTCTGAGGTTTCGGGGATTTAGCGGCGTTTTAGAGAAAGCGCCACTAATGCTCAGGGCTTTAGCGGCGTTTTTGGGAAAGCGCCGCTAATGCTTAGGGCTTTAGCAGAGTTTTTGGGAAAGCGCTGCTAATACTCAGGGCTTTAGCGGCATTTTTGGAAAAGCGCCGCTAATGCTCTATTTTTAGCGGCGTTTTCTGAAGAGCACCGCTAATTCTTAGGGATTTAAAATAATTTAAAATATTTGTTAAAAATGGAAAAATTAAAATAATATTATTCAAAATAATTTTAAAGTTTTTTGGGTACATTACTGGTTTTTGTAATTTATATATTAAATAATTTCATATATAATCGTAAAAGAGATAGTATTAAATTTAAAATATTGAATTAATTATCACTATAGTTTAGGATTTTTGGTTTAGGGTATTTGGTTTAGATAGGTTTAGGTGTTACCATTTTAAGGTTTATGGATTATGGGTTTAGGGATTATGGTTTATGGTTTATGATTTATGGTTTAAAGGCTGGGGTTTAAGGTTTAAAGGTTATGTGTTAAGGGTTTATGGTTTTAGGGTTTTAGGGATTAGGTTTATGGTTTTAGGGTTTTAGGGATTAGGTTTATGGTTTAGGGTTTAGATTAACTAGTGTTTTCTAATTTATATATTAATTAATTTCTTATATAATTGTAAAAGAGATAATATTAATTTGGTTCTTCAACATAGTGTGAAGATTTGGTTCTTCAAAATCAATATAAGCTATATCCAAGGATATCCCCATCTTATCCCATCCCGGTTCAGTATTTTTAGTTCTCGGTTCAATTTTTTTATCCGATTCAATTTTTTGCGTGTTTTGCCTTGCCTCCGCCGTGATCAAATAAGAATTGATTGAATAGATTAAACTTTGCAAAGGTTTTAAAATATTGAATTAATTAGTGGGCCAAGCCAGACCAAGCTGTGCCAATGCCCAATTTTAAAAACTTTTCCAACTTCAAGCTCCTTTTATCCGAATCATCCATTTCATTGTTTAAAAACAATAAAAATTATTTTACATTTAAATTTAATTATTAAAAATAATGTCAATATAACCTGTTTATATTTTTATTATTTTAAATGGTAAAACAAGCTAAGTTCGCTAGCCTAAGATTAAAAATATAAATCTAAGCCTAAACATATTTTGGACTAGGTGGGTTATATGGGTAGTGAACATTTCTAATTATCATTTAAAGAGTAAATAACATATATTTTCTAAATTTTGAAAGGTTTTATTTTTTCGTGATTTAAAATTTTAAAATGAATTTTAGAAGATTTTAAATTTTTAGAAATTTTAAAATATTTTAAACTTTTATTTTATAATATTTATATACTTTTAAAAAAAGAGCAAATTAATAAAATTACAAACATTAAAGACTACAAAATTATTTTACCATTTTTAATAAGGTGCCTTAAAATTTTGCATTGATTATATATAATAATATTATAATTTTCCTCAAAATATATACAAATAATATTATATATTTTATCATTTTATTCAAAATAAAATGATTTTTTGCGGCGTTTTTTAAAGGTAATCAAAATCCCGCTCACTCAAAAAAATGATTTTTGGTTACCCGCTCGTTAGCCAAATAAAAGGTAATCTTCTTCTTATCTCTGTCGTGCGCCCTAAATCCCCAAATAAAAGTTTGTTTTCTTCAACTGAAATCCCCCAAATTTCCCATTTCCAACAACACCAGTCAATACACCTACACCAATCACATTTCTTTTTCCTTTTCATTTCACTGCACTGAATTCACTCACCATAGCTACTCATTTTCTCTCGATCTGTTAGGGTTTTTGCGCTTTGTTTTCCCCCTTTCTTTTACATTGCCTTTACTAAGACGCCATTGGCTGTTCGCTGAAATAAAGAGATAAAAAAAAGTTGAAGAAGGTGAAGAATCTCTATTTCAGTTTCTTTTCCTGTCTTTGCTTAAAAAAATCCTTTTTCTTCTTTTTTTTGTTCCAGATCTTCAACAGCAGGTAGTATATTAGTTTTCCTTTTGATGAATATAATATTTTATTACAGACCAAACTAATGTTTGGCAGGAATATATTGCATACTGAACATCTGTTTCTCTTTTTTAGGTAGAGCAAATAGAGCAAGAAGTTGGTGAACTTCGTAAGGCACTATTTGAGAAGACTGAACAAGAAACTGCAATGCTTCAGGTTTGATTTGTTTTCCTCATATTTAATCAGTTTGAAGATTATTTCCTATACCTTAAAGTGTTAAATTCTGTCCACAGGCACTATTTTTGCTTATGGCGTGACAAGTAGCGGGAAGACTCATACAATGCATGTAAGAAATAATTTGCTACTTCTTTTCCTTATCTTTGTATGTTCTACACTGTAGGGTGGTGTCTCCTATTTTAATTTAATCTAAAGCTGTCATTTAATTTGCGTTATAGAGACCAAATGTTCGATTCTTTTGCTATGATACATTAATGAATAATTGGTTTATTGAGTACTCTAAGCTTGTCAGATTGGGATGTAGGGAATAGGATTAATGATTATTTGTTTATATAGGAGCTAGAAGGGATTGTGTGTTGGTTATTTAACCTTATAAGTAAGTGCAACAAGGATTGGAATTATTTGCTCTTTAAACAAAATCTATTTAATTCTATATCTAAAGCTTAGAAGTAGCATTAATTTTTTAACTAAAGCAACAGTATCTCGATTTTTACCAATGTCATGTTAATTTGCTTCCACATTTGTGCCTAGGTATTACTTATTTCTAGCTTTCCAAATTCCATTTTTGGAGAAATGTACTTGTTATTTAAGTTAAGTTAGTGCAGCAAGTGTCAAAATCATTCTTTAAGTCAAATCTATTTAATTTTTGCATTTTCCACTTGTGACAAGCTTAGAAGTAGCAGTATTTTGAACTAAAGCAACAATTTCATGCTCTTCTTCTACTAGAGTTTATAAATTTGATTTCCTTCACATTTGAGTCTAGCTACTTTATTAATCAAAAGTTCAATTACCTTGCAGCAGTAGGCTAAAACCAGGTTCATTGTTTGTTAATTCCTTTCTAATATTTTCTATTGTTGTCTCATTATTTACAAGTTATTTTTTAATTTCAGAGCATTTATGTCTTCATATCATATCATAATTTCTTGTCATAACTTCTTTATTTAAACTTTACTTATTATGTCTAACATTGTTAGGTGTATATTTATTATGTCAGTTTAATTAGTTCATTTCAATTTTCAAATGAAAAAATGTTACCATGGTTCAACTTGGATATCAGCTAGTCTTTTAGGGTAAAAATGTTACTTATTTTTATTGGTAAAAAATGGTTTTACTTGATTGTTTAACAGATATATATATAGATTTACCATTACAGACTTACACCTCTGTATCAAAACTTCAACCTGCCACCTCCATTTGTGTTGCACACTGATTGCCCTCATTATTAGCGTTATCATCTACCAGGTTTTTTCTTCTTTTTTTTTTTGAGCAATCTGTTTCATGGATATAAGTTTTGGTGTTTAAAAATTGATACAACCATGTTTATCGTTTCAATTCATCTTATTTATTATTGCGAATTCAAAGATTAGGATGATAATTAACATTTCAAAATTTATATAAAAACATATCACTTTAAATATAGATACAATAGCAGACAAAAACAAGATGTAAATACACTAATTATCTGATCTAGATATATGCCGATTGGAGCAATCATGGTGAGTCTTACTTCTACTTGTGCTCCTAGTTGGAATGTTATGATAAGGTCAGGCGATTAATTGAGCTGATCTGAACTTGACTTGAAATTCAAAGCTTCGAAACTTGATTTGAGTTTAATCAAGTTTCACTTCTAAAATTAGATCTCAATTCGAGATAGAAATTTGAACTACTTGAGTTTGTTCAATTAGGCTCTTTTACTTAATTCCCTCAATTTTCATGCTTAACTTCAAATTTTATTATTTATTCCTGAGCTTAAGCTCCAGTTTGAAATGAGATTTTTCAGTATAGTTAAAAGGTAAAAAGACCTTAATCAAACTCGTGTGATACTCTAATCAAAGCATTAAGGTACTCGAATTTGATCTGCTCATTGGCTCAAACTCGACTCAACACCAAACAAGTCTAATTTGAGAATTTCTAAGAAGGATCCACAAATAATAACTGAATTATTGCCAAGTATGAAATAATGGTGATACTTATCAACTCTAGTGATTGCATATCTGGATAAGAAACTGGAGGCCTGGGGGCATATGGTGCAGACATTTATTGACTGCCATTGTGCATTTTGGCTTTTACTGCCTGCATATATTTGGTTTTAGTGTTCCTATCTGCATGTATTTGCTTGCGGAATTTATGTTGTTCTTAATGGTTTTTACTTTAAACTTAAGTTGTGTCTGCCAATATACTCTTACATCATGATCCTTCTATTTCTTTAGGTTGCTGAGAAGACTGCTCTTTTGCGGCCTATAGAACTTAGACTTGTTCCTGTGGCCCTGGAAGGCAGTGCATTTAGAAGTAAGTTTCTTGATACGGATGAACTTATGAGCTACGGTAGCTGGTTTGAGGTAAGAAATGACTCCTATTTCTATTTTATGGTACCTGGAATGGTTTAATACTTCACTGTCTACAATATTTCTATTGCCCTTGGATCTTATGTTGTGGGTGTTAGTACCTTACCAATCTCATTAATGTCTTGTTTTATTCTTCCTAAAATTCGAAGAATCAGTTATTTAAGTGTTTTCATTCAGTTTACATGTTTACCTCTGTTTCTCTGAGTTTCATATTTAACTGTGCCAAGCCCACTCTAATAGTGTTTTTTAAATTTCCCTTATTCTAATAGTGTTTCGGTGGATAGTCATGCACTGAATTTGTACCTGAAAGTAAAATATTAAAAGTATGCCGGTGATGGAATTAGCTTTTATAAATCACTTCTGGACTGTTGTGTGATCACATGTTTTGATGATTGATGTTAATATATATATATGGTTTTGCTTTATGAAAATCATTTTGTTTTCACATGTTGGCATGCTAAACTAGTAGCACTCTTATCTTAATTTTGCAGTCACTACTCAGAGATAGGTTCTTGCATGAAAGACCTGTTGAAGAGGAGAGACAACCTTCAGTGGTAGTAAGTGAATTAAATCAATTAAGTCACTACTCAGAAGTAAAATATCCTTTAGCCTGTTACTTTATCAGAATGTGTTATATTTCCTCAACAATGTCTAATTTGAGTTTATAGAAGCAATAAACTCATCTAGTAAATAGTGGATGTAGTAAACCCATTTCAGTCTAATTTCAAAGGGTTTTTGAATTTCCATTTTAGTCTATAAATTTTCAAGTTTATTACTGTACATTTTGAACTTGTGCATTTTTTTTTGCAACAATTAGTTGCACTATTTGAACTTGTAATTTTTCTATTTAAATATTAACATGATTTTTCAATATTTTGACTGAAAAAAATTAATTTATTATATGATTAAATATTATCTTTTTTACTAAAAGTATATATTTAATAGTAATTAATTTTTTATATTAATAATGTTTGATTTTAATATTTAATATTTTTAAATGATTTTTAAAAGTTAGTGGCATTTTCTTATAAACGCCGCCAAAGAACGGTACTTTTAGCGGCGTTTGTAATCAAAGCGTCGCTAAAGGTCTTGAGCTATAGCGGCGTTTGTGGAAAAAACACCGCTAAAGGTCCTGATCTATAGCGACGTTTGTGGGAAAAGCGCCGCTAAAGGTCCTGAGCAATAGCGGCATTTGTGGGAAAAGCGCCGCTAAAGGTCCTAATCTATAGCGGCGTTTGTGGAGTAATCGCCGCTAAAGGTCCCGATCAATAGCGGTGGTGTTTGTGGGAATAGCGCCGCTAAAGGTCATGATCTATAGCGGCATTTATTTCTAAAAACACCGCAAACGTTTGCGGCGTTGACAACAGTGGGCATAAAAAAAATGCCGCTAAAAACCTGTTTTGTTGTAGTGTCTGCCTATGAAGTTTTGAGGCTATGTTTTTTCTTGTGCTGTAATAAATAAACTACCCACATCAGTCTTAAAAGATAAGTCTCCTTACATGGTCCTTTATGGCAAGGACCCCGCTTGTGATCATCTGCGTATTTTTGGATGTTATTGTTTTCCCTATCTTTGTCCTTTTCAAAATCATAAGCTGGAGTTTCGGTCATAACCATACACATTCTTGAGGTATAGTCCTTAGTATAAAGGGTATCAATGCCTTACTCCGGATGGTAAAGTTGTTATTTCTTTACACTTATTTGATAAAAGTCAGTTTTTGTATCTTGAACACTCTTTGCCTCCTGACACGACAAATGAGTGTGTCTCCACGTATGTTCCCATTGTGCAGTCTCAGTCTACTCATCCATATGACATTCTAAGTCATGTGGTTTTGTCTCGTGATACCTCGCGCCTGGAGATTATTTATATTTTTAAATAAAACAAGGGCTCTAAAGAAATATCTCAAATAGAAAAAAAGAAAGAATATCACTTTGATTTCACGTAAAAGGGCTTTTTTAATTTCCAATTTCCACAGACCGTCCTGGTTAGTACCGGTCGGGCTCATTTTTTCTACGATTCTGCGATCTGGCTTGTTGTAACAAAAAATTTTGTTCTTGCATTGAATCAACAATCAGAAGTAGAAGAAAGTCCTACGTCGAGCAATTTCAATTGTCCTAGTAACACCAATTCTCATGCTGCGTAAAAACTAGCTGAGTCTCCAACTGATTTGGGTGTCCTAGGTTGTTGTCAAGGCACTCTGTCTTTTGTATCGGTGGGTTCTAGTCCTGACACTCCAACTATTCCTCCTATCCCTCCTCCTATTGGTAATATGCTTCACATGGTTACACGTTCCAAAGAAAGTATTTTTAAACCTAAAGTCCTGGCTGTTGGAATTGATGAGTGTGAGCCACGTACGATTGATGGAGCCTTTGCTCATGAAGAATGGCAGTTAGTAGCTCAGGCTAAGTATGATGCGTTAATTCAAAATTGTACTTGAAAGTTAGTTCCTTTGCCTCCTAGAAGAAAGGCGATTGGTTGTAAGTGGCTGTTTAAAGTAAAACAGAATCCCAATGGTACTGTGGCTAGACGTAAGGCTCGTTTGGTTGATAAAGGATGCTCTTAGGTATCGGGGTGGGATTTCAAAGAGACATTTAGTCCAGTCGTTAAACTAGCTACCATTCGGACTATTTTTTCTATTGTTGTGTCTAAGAAATGGCAGTTGCGTCAGGTTGATGTTAACAATAGGTTACGCCAGGCTCCACGAGCATTGTTTGATAAGTTGAGTTTCTTGTCTTACTAAATTTTATCCTTTCAAAATCTGACACTTCCCTATTTGTTCATCTTACTAATGAATCAAGTATGTGTGTGTTAGTATATGCGGATGATATCGTTATTACGGGAAATGCATCCGAGGATATTGATGCATTTGGAAAAAAAATAACACATTGAATTCTCCCTTAAAGACATGGGAGCTCTTCATTATTTCTTGGGAGTTGAGGTCACTAAGTCGGCTGTTGGGAGCCTTCACCTACGTCAATGTAAGTATATTCTTGATCTACTTGATAAATGTTGTTTAACGGATGCCAAAGGTTCCCATACTCCCATGATTAGTTCTTCCATGTTGTCCAAGAATGATGGAATTCTACTTGATGACCCTACTGAGTATAGAAATATTGCTGGAGCATTACAATATGTGGTTCTCACACGACCTGACATTGCCTATGCAGTCAATTGTATTTGTAAATTTATGCATGCACCTACTGATACTTATCTCGTTGCTCTAAAACGTATTCTTCGATACTTATGTGGTACTGTCGATTACGGGTTGGTTTTTAGACCCTCTGAACGCTTATCTCTAGTTGGATATGCTAATGCTAATTGGAGTTTAGACTTTAATGATCGACGATCGAGTACTGGATATTGCATTTATTTTGGTGATAATCGTGTTTCCTGGTGCTCTAAGAAACAACAGGTTGTGTCTCACTCCACTGCCGAGGCTGAGTACAGAGGAATGGCTGCAACAACTTCTGATGTTACTTGGCTAATTTCGTTATTGAAAGAATTAAAATATTGTTCTATTGATGTTCTCACTATCTGGTGTGACAACTCAAGTGCTGTAGCAGTAGCTGCTAGTCCTGTAACACCCCCTAACCCCAAATTGTCGTCGAAACAGGGTTATGAGGCATTATCGGACATCTCGGACAATTTACAAATAATTCTTAAATAAATAACAAACATACTATAATATAATCATAAATTCATATAAATTCTTACTAATTGACTTCATTCATTTTTAAAAATTTTTTTTAATATAATCCCTTTATAAATATTGAACCTTCCCTGCAAATTTCAAATCACAACCAAACTGATTCCAGTATTTCAACCAATGCATTTATCTACTCAAATATACTTAAATCATACTTGACATATTGACTTAACAAATTAATTAATGAAAACCCTATTATCATTTCTAATTAGTTCATAAAACTATTTAAGCCATTTCTATTCAATACCAATGCCATAAACAATTTCTACCATTTTACTAATTTAATCATCAAAACACCAAATACCTTTCTTTACAACAAAATTATATAACATACCAAAATAACCATTATAATCCCTATGTACATGCCACTTTCACTTAAAAGAAGAAAACATCACCAAAATCTTTATGCCGGAGTCGAGATTGTTCTGGATGCTGAACCGAGACTCTGAACAACTTTCAACCTGCACACGAAAACAACCGTACGCTGAGTATTTTATACTCAGTGGTATTACCATAATTCAAATTATAATAGCAATAAAGAATTATAATTACCATGCATGTAACTATCCAATTTCTTAAATATCAATTAATTCTTAAAGTTTCATTAATTAACAATAACAATACAATTTTTAGCTATTCTTAAATTTCAATCACATATCACATGTAACAATTTCAATCACTACATGAACATTAAGTTCATGACTTTCATTTTCAATCTGAATTTCATTTCACAATTTTAAATTTTCTCATATTCAGTACTACAATAGTTTAAATTCATTTGATTTCTCATTTCAATTATTCACCCTATTAACAATCTGGACTTTGACGGGTACACGGATTCCAACCCAAACACACCAGTACGGCACATTGTGCCTAAAATGGTACATAGTACTTGATCAGTATACGACACATAAGTGCCTGAAACGACACACGAGGTGCCTAATACAACACAGGATGTGCCTGAAATACAACACATAAAGTGCCTGATCGGTAAAGTCGCTAAATCTCGTACTCTTCCAAATCCTATGACATGCCAATTATATCTGACTCGGCCCGACTAGTTAATAGGGTATTTCAATTTCACAATTCACTTTCATTTCCAATTCAAGATCACTTTTCCACTTTCTAATCAATAAACAATTTAATACTAATACATATTTCAAATAATCACATATAATCATATTTTGATTTAATTCAAACCACTTTTCAATAAATACACAATTCAGATATTCACACATATTCATAAATTAATTCAGTTTATTTAATTCATATTTTAATTCATTTTACAATCAAATTCAAATCACTAATTACTTTTCAATCAATATACATTTCAAATACTCACATATTCTCTTCATTCAATTCAATTTGATTCATTTCAAATCACATTATCATTTCAATTGCTTACCTAATTTTGCTTACCATGCATTTTAATTAAAATATGACAATTAATAATAAATAGATTTGAATTATAATAATACAAACCCAAATTTCACAGTTACTCCTCGACGACCTTCTTCTTCTTTTTTTGTGCCGATCCCTCGTATTCATTATTAGCTATGAAAATTAAATAATTATACTATTAATTACAACACAAATTTTACAATAATAATTGAATTTCTATTCAATTTCTTCCTTTTCTCAATTTGATCCTAACTAAGTTCACTTACTTTCCTAACTCAATTCATACTCTATTTCTATTCTAATTTTGACCAAACTCAAACTTAACTATTAAATTTTCAGCATAAATCCCTAATTTCGAATTTTTCTCATTTTAGTCACTACAACACAAAATTATAGTTTCTTTTACAATTTAATCCATTTATCAAATCTAACTTGAAATTCATTCAATTAAATCTCTAATTCAACAAATTGTCCAACATGAACCATGCTTAAAAACCTATAAACTTCCAAAACCTCAACTTATTTTCAACAAAACTTTGTTTTAAAGCTTCTAAATCATCAAAATTAAATAAAATAAGCTTAATTGACTTACCAATCAAAGCTTTAAACCTTAAACCCTTAGTTTTTCCTTTTTCTTTTCTTTCTTTCTTTTTTTTCCTGCTCTGTTTTGAATGCCTTTGTTTCTTTCCTCTTTGTTTTGCTTTTGCTTTTATTTCTTTTAGTTTATTTACTTTATGTTATAATAATATAGTATATAATAATTAATATAAATATCTTGTACTACACATGTACATATTCATAACCCTACATTTGTCAAAATCATAACTTATTTGTTATATAAAATCCCATAATATAATTAATATAAATTAAGATTTAATAAATTAATAATAAGTAATAAATATCTTTTACTTAAAATTTAAGTAAATCAATTATAATTAAACATTTGTACATTTTATATTATTACACATGTACTAATTTGTACCTTACATTTGTCATTATTTTGGTTTATTTTACATAATAATATAATATAATATAATATATTAATATATTTAAAACATAAAATCTAAGATTTTTATCATACTTATCTTGTCTCATATTTATGAATTGACTTAATTGCCCTTTTGGTCCTTTATACTTTCTTTTAATCTATAATTCAACTTTTACACATTATTCTATTTAGTCCTTTTTCCTAATTTCTCTTAATTAAACTAAATTCATCTAATTAAAACTTAATTAGGCATATTACTAGACTCATAATTATTCCTAATAATTATTTACGGACTCGATTTACTCAAACGGAGGCCCGATACTGTACTTTTTCGATGCCCGTGAATTTTGGGTCATTACATTTCTCCCCCCTTAATAAATTTCGTCCTCAAAATTTACCTGAGAAGAGATGAGGATATTGCGCTCTCATAGTTTCTTCCGATTCCTAAGTTGCTTCTTCCACATTATGATTTCTCCCCAATACTTTTATTAGAGGAATCCGTTTGTTTCTCAACTCTTTCACTTCTCGAGCTAATATCTGAACCGGCTCTTCTTCATAAGATAAATCTGATCGAATTTCAATGTCTTCAGTGGGAATGATATGTGAAGGATACGACCTACATCTTTGAAGCATAGAAACATGGAAAACATCGTGAATCTTCTATAACTCTGGAGGTAAAGTTAGTCGATAAGCCACCCGTCCAATTCTTTTCACTATTTCATATGACCCAATAAAACGAGGACTCAATTTACCTTTCCGGCCAAAGCTCAGGACTTTCTTCCAAGGCGACACCTTCAGAAATACTTTATCACCAACGGAATATTCTATATCTCGTCGTTTCAAATCTGCATGAGATTTCTGTCTATCGAAGGCTGCCTTCAATCTATCTCTAATCTTATTAACTATTTCCTCTATTTCTTTAATTAATTCAGGCCCAATCACTTTTCTTTCATTCAATTCTGTCCAACATACAGGCGATTGACACCTTCAACCATATAAAGCTTCATAAGGAGCCATCTGAATACTAGATTGAAAACTATTATTATAAACAAACTTGGCCAATGGTAAGTAACGTTCCCAACCTGATTCAAAATCAACGATGCAAGCTCGAAGCATATCTTCTAATATCTGAATTACCCGCTCAGACTATCTGTCGGTTTGCGGATGAAATGCAGTGCTAAAATTAAGCTACGTTCCCAACGACTTATGTAACTACTTCCAAAATCTCTATGTAAATCGAGGATCCTATTCTAAAATTATCGATACCGGAATACTTTGTAATCTAACAACTTCCCAGATATAGACCTCGACAAGCTTCTGTAGTGACCAGTCGGTTCTAACTGCTACAAAATGAGCTGACTTTGTGATTCGATCGACAATCACCCAGATGACATTCTTTTTACTCACTGACAATGGCAATCCCGTAACAAAATCCATGGTAATGAAATCCCATTTCCACTCGGGAATAGTAATAAGCTGTAACAAACCTGTTGGTCCCTGATGTTCTGCTTTTACCCACTGACAAGTCAAGCATTTACCGACATATTCAACTATATTTTTCTTCATTCCTGGCCACCAATACAGTTCTCGCAGATCATGATACATCTTCGTTCCACCTAGGTGCAAAGTAAAAGTACTATCATGTACTTCTCGGAGAATTAGCTCTTTAATCTCAGAAGTAGCTGAGATACAAATCTGATTCTGAAACCTCAAACAATCATGCTCGTCAATACTAAAATTTTCAACCGTACCATGTTGTACCATTTCTCTTTTCTTCATTAACTTTTCATCTTCTAGCCGTGCTGCTCTGATTTGATCAAACATGACCGGCTTAACTCTTAACTCAGCTAACAAACTTCCATCATCATTAATACTAAGCCGAGCAAACATTGCCCGTAATTCAACCGCTGCTTTTCTACTCAATGCATCTGCTACCACATTTGCCTTTCCTGGATGATAATCTATAATGCAATCATAATCTTTTAGAAGTTCTATCCATCATCTCTATTTCAGATTTAACTCATTTTGTGACAGAAGCTATTTGAGACTTTTATGATCAGTATAAATATAACATTTCTCACCATACAAGTAATGCCTCCAAATCTTTAATGCAAAGATTACAACAGCAAACTTCAAATCATGTGTCGGGTAGTTGCGTTCATGTGGTTTCAACTATCGAGATGCATAAGCTATTACTTTTTCATCTTACATCAATACACAGCCCAAACCATTCAGAGAAGCATCACTGTACACAACAAAATCCTTCCCTGACTCTGGTAATGTTAAAATAGGTGCCTCGATCAACATTTGCTTCAATGTCTCAAAACTCCTCTGGCACTGATCATCCCAGATAAAAGGGACATTCTTTTGTAGCAGTTTTGTCATCGGTAAGGCTATCTTCTAAAATCCATTAACGAACCTTCGGTAGCACCCGACTAAACCCAAAAAACTGTGTACCTCAGATACATTCTTTGGTGCCTTCCATAGAACAATGGCCTCGACCTTCTTCGGATCAACTCTAATCCTATCAGCAGATACAACATGTCCTAAGAATACTACCTCTGATAACCAGAATTCACATTTACTCAGCTTCCCATACAACTATTTTTCTCGTAGAATCTGTAACACTATTATGAGATGCTGATCATGTGCTGATCATGTTCTACCTCAGTCTTCAACTAATATACCATCAATGAAAACCACCATAAACTGATCTAAATACGGCTAAAAAATACGGTTCATCAAATCTATGAAAGTAGCTGGAGCATTAGTTAACCCGAACGACATTACCAAAAATTCATAATGACCATACCAAGTACGAAATGCAGTCTTCGAAATATCACTTTCTTTTATTTTCAACTGATAATACCCAGATCTCAAATCAATCTTTGAAAGTGCTGAAGCTCCTTTCAGTTGATCAAATAAATCGTCAATCCGAGGAAATGGATATTTATTTTTGATTCTTACCTTATTTAACTTCCGATAATCAATACATAGCTGCATTGATCCATCTTTCTTCTTAACAAATAACACTGGAGCTCCCTAAGGTGAAATGCTCAGTCTAATGAATCCACGATCTAGTAAATCCTGTAACTGCACCTTCAACTCTTTCAATTCAGTGGGAGACATTCGATACGGAGGTATAGAGATTGGTATTGTACCCGGATACACTTCTATAGCAAATTCAACCTCTTTGTCAGGTGGTAAGCCTGGTAGTTCTTCTGGAAATACATCTGGAAACTCACATACGATCCTAATCTGACTACACTAACTTCTAACCGAATCAGAATTAATAACATACACCAAATACGTTGAACAACCCTTCTGAAGTAATTTATTAGCTTTTATCGCTGAAATGATGCGTATCGGGCCATTGGTACGAATACCGTTCACCTCAATTCTGTCTCCATCCTCTGTCTGAATACTGAACTTCCATATTCGAATAACCAATCCATACCCAATATTATATCAAAATTGCCGAAAGGCATAATCTACAAGTCAACGGAAAACATTTTATCATGTATCATCAATGGGCATCTCCGGCATACTCGATCTACGGACACAGTTTGTCCCAAAGGGCTAGACATTTTAGATTTTAACTTTCCCGACTCAACCAGTTTTGAATTACTATATGAATATGACGACCCTGGATCAATTAAAGCATAAACAAGCTCAGAATACAATAAGAATATACCTGTCACGACATCATATGCATACCCTCCTCTTTTGTCCGAACCACGCAAGCCCTGGCCAGTGCTCTTGCCTCTGACTGTTGTCTAACTATGTCACCGCTCTTACAAACACCTCCACCTCTAGATACCGAACCACTTCTGCCCGAACCTATGCCTCAAGCAGTAGATACTGATCTCTGTGGTGTGGTAGGAATAACATTTTTATTCTTTGGACAATCTTTAACAAAATGTTCTGTTGACCCACAACGGAAGCAGCCTCCAGTTACTTTCCAACATTCACCTAAATGTTTCTTCCCGCAATATCCATATTCTGGAATTTCTGCATCCCGGGGTGGACCTCTTACACTACCAATAGATATAGTCGTCTGTTTCCCCTAGCTTCTGTCCCCTCGATCAGATCTAAAACTTGACATCCAACCACTTCTGGATTCTCGAGATCTTTTTGGTAAAGGATTTGAAATAGTAATGCCAGCTCATTTCCCAGTCAATCTAGCTATCTCGGGCTTTTTATCCAAACCCAAAACCTGCTCTACCATCTTAATTCTCTCAACCAAATCCACAAATTCTGTAATTCGGTGTGACACCAACTGTACTCTGATCTCATCTCTCAAACCCCGCAGGAATCTTTTTCCACTATCAGCCTCTGTTGGTATAAACTCCGAAGCATATCGGCTGAGTCTAGAAAATTCACGTTCATAATCTACAACTGACAATTACCTTGTTTCAACATTAGAAATTCTTGCCCTTATCGTCGATATACAACTCCCTAACATATTTCTTCTGAAATTCTTTTTTAAATAAGTCCCATGTCACCTGTTCTATAGGCAGATGTCGTATTATAGATTCCCACCATAGATAAGCTTCACCTTGTAACAGAGAAACAACACAAATCAAACTTTCTCGGGGGGTGCATTCCAATTGTTGTAGAACTCGTTTCGTTGATTCCATCCAATTCTCTGCAGTGGATGGATCAACTCCCTTCAAACCCAAAAATTTAGTGGCACTATATTTCCTTATCTCTTTTATTGGGGCCCGTCTTTGAGTTGGTGCAGAAGTTGTAGCAGGAACAGTCCCCGCTACTCTTTGCAAAGCACCGACAATAACTCTTAATATATCAGAATCATCTCTATCATTTCTATCATTTCTTCTATCTACATTAGAAGGTTGATTTCTCATCGAGTTTACACTAGGTGTTTTTTATTCGATTTCATCTAATCCATACGGTTCTTCGTCTCCGGTGTACATTTCTTAATCAGTATCATTTATTCGTTCATTTGACATCTTTAATCTATAAAACAGAAACAAACAAATAGCTCAACATCCAAAATACCGACTCAGTTTTGACTCGACAATGACATGTACATCTAGACTCAATTTTGAGCCCGTTTTAGGCCGAGAATCGGCTAAACCTGATAGCTCTGATACCAACAACTGTAGCACCCCCTAACCCCAAACTATCATCGAAATAGGGTTACGAGACATTACTGGACATCTCAGACAATTTACAAATAATTCTTAAATAAATAACAAATATATTATATTATAATAATAAGTAATAAATATCTTTTACTTAAAATTTAAGTAAATCAATTATAATTATACATTTGTACATTTTATATTATTACACATGTACTAATTTGTACCTTACATTTGTCATTATTTTGGTTTATTTTACATAATAATATAATATAATATAATATAATATATTTTATAATAAAATAATATATTAATATATTTAAAACATAAAAATCTAAGATTTTTATCATACTTATGCCGCCTCATGTTTATGAATTGGCTTAATTGCCATTTTGGCCCTTTATACTTTCTTTTAATCTATAATTCAACTTTTACACCTTATTCTATTTAGTCCTTTTTCCTAATTTCTCTAAATTAAACTAAATTCATCTAATTAAAACTAAATTAGGCACATTACTAGACTCATAATTATTCCTAATAATTATTTACGGACTCGGTTTACTAAGACAGAGGCTCGATATTACACTTTTTCGATGCTCGTGAATTTTGGGTCATTACAAATCCAATTTTGGATTCTAAGTTTAAGCATATTGAACTAGATCTGTTCTTTGTTCGGGAAAAAGTGGCTGATGGTTCTCTCCTTGTTGGTGAAGTTCTGACATGTGACCAGGTCGTAGACATTCTCTCCAAACCTTTATCGACTTCACATTTTGCTCGTTTTCGACAAATTTTTCGAATCTTACTGGTTGGGAAGTTGAGTGAATGTTAAAGTACATCACATCACCTCACCATCACATCACCTCACCTATGTAAAGGTCAATTAGGAAGTTCAAGTTGTTAGATTGTTAGTAAGCTGTTAAGTATTCAGTTAGTAGTAGTTTATTCTCTTCAGTTTTGTATAAATACAAGTATTGAACAGTCATAGTGGTTAAGCAATAATCATTCATTTTAAATCTAATTCTTCATATACTTACACACAGCAGCACCATATTGATAAACAACGTAAGAGGACAAATATCAAAATAAATATTTTCAAAGTAGAAGTTCTACTTTAAAAAATTTGATGAAGTTCATGAACCAAATATACCCGTACCCACGAAATATAATAAACAGACACGTGAAGAAGTGATAGGTGGGACAAAAAAATGAAACATAGGATTTTGACTTAAAAAAAAAAGAAGCTTGCCACTCGGCAAGCAAGGGGTGAACTGAACATTGAGTTTTCATTCTACAGGAGTTAGGTATAGATTGCTGAAATGTAGGCTGAACCTACTCCTTATAAATCCACCATATAGCAGGACTTGACTTGCAAATTCTGTTTTTATTACTAAAACTTGTTAGATTTTCCCACAAATAATCTGACACTTGTTCCTTGCATCTTTTTGTTCCGACTTTTCTCCCTTCTTTATATTTGGGGGAAAGGGTCTGTACCAATTCGTAATCCTTTTATTAAAATCCAACTTAACTTTCTCCTCATTCATCCATGGATTCTAAAATGCACCTTCAGCCATGGTGGTTGCTGCCTATTTCTCTTTTGTTACAACTCTCAAACTTGAAAAACTGGGCAAACGCAGCACCACAAGTGCCCTGCTACTTTATTTTCGGGGACTCATTATCGGATAGTGGGAACAATAATAACCTTAAAACGTTAGCCAAAGTAAATTATCGACCATACGGAATCGACTTCCCCAAAGGACCAACAGGAAGGTTTAGCAATGGTCGTAACGTGCAGGATGCTATTGGTTTTTTCCTTCTCTTCGATTTGTTTTCTCCTTACAGACATTAATTGATTAATTAATTGCCTCCAGTCCAATTGATAATCACACAATATTAACCCTACTACTGCATACGTCCTGATTCTTAATTTGTAAGTAATCTTTAATTATTGCATTCGACGTTTTCTATATGATGACAGTTGAACTTCTTGGTTTCGAAGAGTATATGCCTCCTTTTGCCAAATCAGAAAGGAAGAACATTTTCCAAGGCGCGAATTATGCGTCTGGTGCCTCGGGCATTCTCGACGAAACTGGAAGTCTAATGGTAATGATAAAAAGATTTATATTTATACTTGCACATTCTTAGCAAATCACACAATCTCAGTGTATATTAATTACAATGATTACGAGCCCATGCCAATTATAAGCTATTACCCATTTTCAAACAAAAACCCATTCACATGATTTTGTGTTTTGACATTTATAAATTTATAGTCTAATTCTTAACTTGTCCATGTATGATCTTTTATGTTAAATACAACCCCTAGGAAAAAGTATTAAATGTATGATCCACAATAGGTTTTCAATACCAACACACATCACATTTATTTATCCACACAATATCTACCATTTATGTTCTTCGAAAACTCAGTTCATTAATTTTTTTTGCCATAAATTAGTCAAGTTTGTATTTCATAAAAAAAAAAAGCTTTTCTATGTTTTGCAGGGTGCTCGAGTACCCATGAGCATCCAAATAAGAAATCACTAAACAATAATCGCAAGAATTCGTAAGATATTACGAAATGATTCATCCACAGAGAAGCTTCTAAGACAATGCATTTACTCCATTCAAATAGGTAGCAACGACTTCGTCAACAATTATTTCAAGCCCAATTTCTACAACTCCAGCCACGGATACAGTGCATCGGAATTCGCTACAATGCTCGTTCGACAATTTGCACACCAAATAAAGGTTTGATATTTTCTTCTCCTATAGATGAAATAATTAATCATTCTCAGCCTCGCCACTAAAAGAATAAATGAAATATGAGAGTTCCCTTAACTGATAAACATCACTACCAGGATTTGTACAAAACCGGAGCGAGGATCTTTGCCTTGTTCGGGCTTGGGCAACTTGGTTGTACACCTAATGCAATTGCAACGCACGGAACCAATGGCTCTCTTTGCGTAACCAAGTTAAACGATGCTGCCTTCCTTTTCAATCAAAGACTTATACCTCTTGTCATGGCACTAAATAGCAAGCTAGCCGATGCTAAATTTACCTATCTTAATTATTCTCCAATGAAAGTTGCTCAGTTATCACTTGGTAAATAATTTCATAGCTACATTGCCATTCTTTTATCTATTTTTTAATTGAATGGTCAGAAGCGTGAAAGGGCCTTCCTGTTTTTTTTTTTTCTTTTTTTCATATTTGACAGAAAGTCCATGCTGCAAAACTGGGGCCGGTGGTAATAGAGAGCTCTGTATTCATTATTCAAAGCTATGAAGTAACCGAAAACAATACGCGTTTTGGGACGGAGTCCATCCTACTGATGCCTCTAATGTGCTGATTGCCAAGAATTTATACGGCACAAGATCCTTTTCCGATGCGCGTCCATTTAACATTCAGTCATTAGCATGCACGCAAATCAAGTGATGATCAGCAGCGTCAGATTTGGGTAGAAGTTTTGGTAAATTAAGTGGGGTCAACCAGGTTGAATTCATAGTAAATAAGAAAAACAGTTTATTTATAAAAATTATTAATATCAAATTAATTTCTTATTGTTATTTTTTACAGTGAAAGCAACTTTAAGACTAGGGGCGTCTTGGGAGGAGGCAGTGGCCTTCTCCCCTTAAATAGTGGTCTCGAATTTAATAATTCATTTTAATTTCTTTTAGATTTTTAAAAATTGCATATAGCATCTCTCAAATGTTAAAAATTCAATTTATTTATTTTTTCTTAACTGAAATTTAATAATATTAATAAGCATTACAAACAGATGGCCAGCTAAATGAAAGACCAACAGCATAAAGACCATCTTTACAGAAACAAGCACTACCCAAAACAAGTCAAACAAGGTAGAAAAGGCTGCAACATCGACACAAAAGACCAGCAGCACTATGGATTAAATACATAACGAAGAGACATAAAAAATACAATACAACGAACTTTTAAAAGGCTGTCCGCAAAACTGTTGGCTTCTCGAAGTAAATGAACAATAGACACATCGAAAATATTAAGAAGCAAAAGATCAATTTTCTTTAAAGTGGTCCATAACAACCAAGGGCATGTGGAAGGATGGTTGCACAAAGTCAAGCTAGAAGTGAGTCAGATTCAACAATCAATTTGCATTGAGCTTTCGAGTCAGAATGAGCAAATAGGTCAAGCGCCAAACAAATAGTCAAGACCTCAGCGCAGTGAGAGTCCATAACATCGAGAGGGAAAGAGCCTAATCACTTATCTTGACTCGTTATGAAGAACACCGCCACACCCCTATTTAAGCTATTTTAATACTTTTTTTTTTTAAACTTTTGCAACCGAATTTTTTTTATTTGCATCTCGACACGAGAAGGATACTAACACATGGTCATATCACTCTTTTTGTTTCTTTGGTCAAATAATCCCTTACTTTTGTTAGGAGACACGAAAAACAAAAATTCATAAATATTTATATTATCTTTAACACCTATTAGAGGTGGTAATAGGTCGGGTCAAACAAGTTCAGGTTGGACTTATATATGGTATTAACACATTTTTATGTTTTCATAGGCTCGACCTGATCTTAAATGAGGACCTTAAAGTTTATTCAAACTCATCCATATTTATAAATGATGAACCTAAGTCTATTTTTAAACCTGGTCATATTATTATTTTTAAAAATCATTTAAAAAAAATTATGTTATTTTTAATTTAATACTAGATAATTTAATATGGTTTTCTTTTATAAAATTTTAAACATAAACATCTTCAACACTTTTTTGATGTTTACATTTTAATTTTAATTTTATAGCTAAGATAATTTATAAGGATAGTGATATTGGTATCTAACGACTATTAGTAATATTGGCTATAAAGGTAAGTAGAAAGCGTGAGTTTGATTCACATGGTAAGTATGCTTGCTTGGGTATAAGTAATTGTGTTATTAACAAAAGCAATAATTGGCTTAAAATTTGCTAATTGAACACATGAAATTGAATTTATACGCCAAGATATAGAATTTGTTAAATTGAATGGATAAATATGGTCAATTATGAGGCCTGTTGTAATTTTGAGACTTAGGAAATATTTGATTGAAATACAAGTCAATTTGTACCAAGAATTATTATGTTTGGACTATGAAAATGATAATTGTGTTATGTATAAATATGTGTATCTAATGATTGGAAATACGTTAGTAAACCATTAAGGATGGATTTGGATAGAATTAGCATGTCAAAAAATTTTAACAGTACAACGTATAATAGTGTATGGGACATACCTGGATTATTGCAAGATGTTCATATGGTGTTATGGAGGTTATTTGATGTGTAATTTATATGCTATTGGTGTAACGGGGACAATGTTAAAGCACTTTTTATTGTTAACAATTTTATATAATGAATGTTTTGGATTCACATTATTGTGCTTGTTATATGTCATTCGATTTATGTTAATGGTGATATTGTTAAACATTTGGTCATGAGAATCATTTCTAATTTCTTAGTAATGTAACTTTGTAAACTAATATTAATTTACTTTAAAAATTTTCAAGGTATCGAACTATCAAGATTAAGTTACATGTGCGATATGAATTGTTATACCTTTAATATTTGACAACCATGTTATTAGTAATAATAAAATTCCAGGGACGTCTTCTTATTGCATGCTATGTGTCTAGACTTGATTTGCTTGAGGACAAGCAAAAATTTAAGTGGGGGGAAGTTTAGGTGTGAGGTTCTTATTTACATCCATCTTCATTGACTTTAGCTAGTTTAAAGAAAGAAATTAAGTTAATTTTGTATTAAATTTTATTTATTTATTTTCTTTTTCTTTTTCGATATATGTGTTTTGGTTGCTTGAGGACAAGCAGCAAGTTAAGTGTGGGGAAGTGATCTGCCATGAAATACACTATTATTTACATCCTTTTTACATATAACTTTACCTTATTTCATAGTTAAATCAAAACATCTTTGTATATATTTAGGTTTTCATACTTAAAGTAGTAATTTATGCTTTCTAGCAGTTTTTATTACATTTTATATATCTAAATAAAGTTACACGGTCTTGTAGGTCATGTTGGGAGCTAAAGATGCTTATTCGGGCCAAAACTGATGCCTATGTCACAACACCAAGACACTGATGTCTCAACATCGAAGATAGAAACCAAAATCAATTTCCGGAGCAAAACTGCCCTCGATGTCGCGACACGGCCCTCCTTTGTTGCGACATACTCTCGAGGTTGGTTGCAACACTGTAGGCTTGTGTTGCAACCAAGTCCCTACGTAACCCAAAAACTCTTGCATATTTTAATTACATTTTTTAGGGAAAGTAGGAGTATTTGTCCTAGTCAAACTTTAAGGACTACAAGAATAGTTTAGGAACTTTAATATTCCTAGTTTAGCCTATATAAATGCCATTGTAATCAGTTTAAACACACAATTTTAGGGAGACAGAAAATATACTTAGGGTTTTTATTTCATTTTTAGTTTTTACTTAGGGTATTTTATGTTCTTATAATCGAAAGATCCTATTCTGAAGTGAGACTCTCGCGAGTGGTGACTGTTCCGGAACCACGTTTTCATCGATAAATCCATGAGCATCTCTTTTCCTTTATTCTATTCTTTATATCCCTTTCTTTAACATTGTTTAATTGAATATTTGTGTAATGATTTGAATCAATTTATGCTTCATACACATCTCGCATATTTCAACTGTTCTAATCTTATTAATTAATTGAATGATAGAGTTTCTTAGCGAATCAACTGTTTGGGAGAGGAAGAACTTAAACCCTAGGCTTGACAACCCTAGGGAGTTATTTAGGTGGGAATTAACTCAAAATTGGTATGACCTATCCGTGAACACCTTAACCTCGAACTGATCTAGACTATGAGGTCGGAAGATAAGTAGTTCTTGCTAACTTGTTATTTTAGTGGAAGATGGGAAGATCCTACTAGGGTATCGACTAGTTTATTGATTAGAACTCTACATCAATAATTAATTAGGTAAAATAATTAGATCTAGGCTAAAGGAACTCGTGTAGTCTAAACAAAGGATAGGAGAAGTCGATACAAGAACTTAGGAGTATATTTAGGTTTAATTCAATTTATTTAGTTTAATAAATTATTATCATATTGTTTCCATATTAGCACTACTAATTCGTGACTGAAGTAGATTAGTTATTATTCCCGTAATTCGTTTGATTATAGTCTTCCCCAAATTGCAATCCCTTGGGTACGATCCTTGGAGTACTTACCTACTTCGTTGTAACTATATCACAACCTAACCTGTATACTTATGGACACCACCTTAATTCCATATATTTTGTAGCAATATTCACACTCTGGACGTTAGTACATTCAAAGGTGGTCAATAGCATCGTGTATCGGTTAATGTCCTTATTTTAGCTCATAAAAGCATTTTCCTCTTGTGTATCCGAAGTTGAATTACTATAGTTCTCCAGGAAAAATAGTTATCTATTAAAGGAAAATGGTATGAGGCGTTACGATTATTTGTATCTTAGTATATGGTTGTTTGATGCATTATATTTTGGTGATATGAATCATTCAGGTTTAAGTATTTTAGGAAGTTAAATGATTTTATATAGAAAGGATGGTTAATTTCATACTTTGTATGTTTTATAATTAAGTTAACAAGTATGAGTTGTCTTGGTTACAAACTTACGAAGCATATTGAAGCTTACTTTTTTTGGTTTTCCTTATTTGTAGACCGTCAGACTTTTGGCTATTGATTGGAACTTTGTGGAAGATCACACTATCCGACAACTTATTTGGTAGTTACTTATTTTGACTTGATTATAAGTGGCGTATAAATAGGGTTATATATATGTAAGCTAAATGTAACACCTCTAACCCGTATCTATCCCCAAAATAGGGTTACGAAGCATTATCGTACAAATGGAACATTTAAACATACATTTCATACATTATCATAAACACATTACAAAAACAATCATTAACATACATATCGTCCTTAAATCGAGCCCTCGAGGCCCAAAAATTACCTTAGAAGCAGTTCAGGACTAAATTGGGAAAATTTGGAAAGTATAAGAAGAATTCACAAAATTTTAGAAATACGGGTCACATGGCCATTTTGCTAGGCCGTGTGTCTCAGGCCGTGTAACATTCAAAATTGGGACACGCGGTCGTGTCCTAGCCTGTGTCCTTATCCGTGTAACTCTTTAACTAGGATCATACCATCGTGTCACACGCCCGTGTGCCAAGTCCTGTAACTCTCGGAATAGCCCCACATGTCCATGTGTCAGGCCGTGTAACTACCTGACTTGCATGCAAAGGAACCTACAAGGACGCACGGTTGTGTCGCCAGGCCGTGTGGACATGAATTTCCCAAAATTAAGCCATTTCCAATACCAACTCATGCATGCACCTATAAGCCTTTTGTGTACATAATCAAGACTTCAAAACATTACCAAAACATGCATATAATGACCTATTCAATAGCCTTAAATCAATCAACCAATATTCCATTCAAGGAACCTCACAAGTAAATATCAAAACTTAACTATACATGCATATTTGATCACATTTCCATCATCAAACAAAATTCAACTTCTATAAAATCAAGCCACAAATATGACCATTAACACTTCATTACAAGCATACCATTTGAGCCATACCATTAATGCATCACAAGTACCCAGAATAACATAATTTGGCAAGCATCAAAAGGTATCAATCCAAACAACTTATACATACCAAATCATCACCTAAACATTTAACCCAACATCATTATAAGTCTACTTATACATGTTAATACTACCCTTTTTAGTACATACTATCCTAGCTCAGGTATGAACTAAAACATGTCACAAGTATCCATTTTCAAACCATCATCAACAAGTACTTTAAAGTAACCAAAATCATATAATTTGGTAAGGCATCAATGCATACCAAACCAACATAGCTTTCCAAAGCTTAAACATACCAAAACACCATCAATACATGCATCATAAAACTATTACAAATCTCTTATACATGCCATTATAAACCTTAGCCCAAATACTCAACAACTACCGAATTGTCCACTTGATAGTGTGATAGATCCTCGATGAACTTCCAACTGATTAAGCTTCCGATAATTTGTAAAGTAAAGGAAAATAATTACATAAGCAATGAATGCTTAGTAAGCTTATATAAACTTTAAACATAATATTCCATTTCAATAATGAACTTTATAGAATAAATATAAACCTATACCAATGCCATAAGATTTATAAAACTATATAACCATCAACTTACAAATGAGTAAGTCCATCAACATCACATATATTTTTCATTCTTAACATAATAGGATTTTATAATACATATTACACAATCATTAACCTATAAAGTAAAGGAAAATATTACATAAGCAATGAATGCTTAGTAAGCTCATATAAACTTTAAACATAATATTTCATTTCAATAATGAACTTTATAGGATAAATATAAACCTATACCAATGCCATAAGATTTATAAAACTATATAACCATCAACTTACAAATGAGTAAGTCCATCAACATCACATATATTTTTCATCCATAACATAATAGGATTTTATAATACATATTACACAATCATCAACCTTTTCATATGATTATGAACCATTCCATTTACTTACTTTCCATTCCATTCCAAATGCTTAGCATAAGCCTAAAGAACATTATCAATTCACAAGTTTGAGTATTTATCCATGATATAGGTAAATTCATCCATAGCATAAGTAGATTTCTCAATATAAGTATATCATTTAACTCATCAATCCTTTTATATCATCATATTACATCCAGTTATGAACTTACCGTTTCATTCCTTTTTCTTACCCATTTCATTTGCATAGTACAAAGCATAAGCATAAAAATCATCCATAACCACAAGCTTGACACAAGCCTAAACATCATCATCAATACACAAGTTAGTGCATTTATACATAACTCTTTTGGGATTAGCCACATGATAAGCCATTTCATAAGAAAATACATCATTTGATTCATACAACCTTTTCATGAACATAAGCATATTTTTATTTGGAAACTTACCATTTCAATCCCTTTCCTTGCCCGTTAAACCAACTAGAATATCATCGGATACTCGGGAAAATCTCACACGAAGTGTGCTTAAACATATAACTGTAATTTTTCCTTTCCATTGTTGCTCACACGAGCTGTGGAGTATCCGCAACAAATGCAGGTCCTCAACCATCAGTAGGACATTCAAGACCAGCACCCGAAACATGAAATTCCTAATGACGTGTCATTTGTATCCTATGAATTCCTAAGGTTCAACCGGGACTTGATGTTCGCCAATTCATCATAATATGGATACATTCTCATATATATTGATTCATATATTTAAAAACAACATAGTAAATATTTAATTTAAATAACATTACAACGATTACAACTCATACAAACTTACCTGGCTAAATTGCAGCAATGACTAAATACAGGGGCTATTTGGAAATTTTCTCTTCTCCTCGATTTTCTACTCGTTCTTGATCTAAATTAATAATTTCATGCAACTCATTAATTCAAACAGAAAAACCAATTAATTTTATGTAATTAGGTCTTTTTTGACATTTTTAAAATATTACCCTCAACTTTTCATTTTTTTCAATTTAGTCCCTATGTCCTTATCATGCAAATAAACTAATTTTATTGAAAACCCATACCACCTAAATGTTATTAGATTCCATTACAGCCCACATTTGTAACAATTTCACATCAAGTCCTTGAATTATTATTTCTTTAGCAATTAAATCCCTAAACATTTAAATCATTAAAAATTACTTTACAAAACAGTCAAATTTAACAACAAAGCTTCATAATCCCCATAAATAATCAAAAACAACTAAAATCTTTAATGGCAAAAATTTTAAAGTTTAACAATTTTACGAATTGATCCTTGGGTTGGCTTTAGCAATTTATAAGCGCACTAAGTGCACCAATTCTCATAATGGTTTAATTACCAAAGTGGTACACTATATTTTTATACTATAATTTACTTAACTCCTCAATTAATAGAAACTAACATTTATAACCCTTACATTTTAGTCCTTTTCGCAATTAATTATCTAAACAATAACATTTCTTAACGAAACTTTAATACAACCTTAATAACACACCATAAATATTTAATAAAATACTTACGACTCAATTTCTAGAAATGAGGTTTCGATACCTCATTTTCTAAAACCACTTAACTTTAGGGTCTTACCACTTGAACCTAATTGTTCTTCCATTTAACAAAAATCATTAAATCAAATTTTATTATTACACCATATATTATTTGTAAATATTAAATAATAATATTTATGAACTCACGTCGAATTTGTGGCCCTAAAACAACTATTTTGACACTACAGAGAAATGGGTTGTTACACTTAAAGCATTATGGTCAAATGGTGTGCATTTTAATGATCATAGTGAATGTGTTGATATAAGTCTTATTTGGTAAACTTGGATATTGTGGTTTGAATTGATGAATGCATGAAAGGTTATTTAGATAGGGTGATTACTTACTATGGTATGTTTGATTTAGTAAGTTATTTTGTTATGTCTTGTGTTTGATGGATGGCCAAGTTGACTGTGGTAAATTATAGGTTTAGGTTGGATATTAAAAGCATTAGATTGTTTGGATATTTGGTGAAATATGATATTTTCCATTTACATTTTTAATGAATTATTTATTAAGATTAACTTATGGTATATAATTGTTTGAATGGTGATGGATTATATGCTTAACTTGTGGTTCCAATGAAGGCACATTGGTTAGGCACTTAGGTTGAATGTCAATTGGTAAGTTTTGACTATTTTAGGCACTTTTTGGAAAGGATCAATTGTTGGTAGTTTCTTTGCTTGATGCTCAAGCATTTGAATACGATTTAGCTTATTTTTGAAGGAAATTTTGGGAACACATGGGTTGCCACATGGCCGTGTGCCTCACACTGTTGAGCAACATAGTTGTGTGATTCTTAAATTTTAATGTAGGTTTTTACCACACAGACTCAATGAGTTACACAACCTAACGACATGACCGTGTGACCCCATTTCGAATTCTACACAATCTAGCACACGACCTGCGACACGAGCGTGTGAATGTATTTCGACTGTTACACGGCCTATGACACTACGTGTGAAAATTATTTCAGATGCTACACGATTGGCCACATGGGTTGAGCTCTGTCACACGGCTTGGCCACACGGCCGGGTGATCCCTGTTTTCACTTTTTCTTCAAAATTTTGTAAAAGTTTCAATTAATTCCAGATTTGTTTCTGACTTGTTTTAAATGTTTTGAATGCTCGATTTTAGTCTGATTCATTTAAATAGCATGGAAATGAATGCATATGAATTATTTTAGTTATGTTTGATATAGATTAAATAATAATGTTAAAGATTTATTATTGTACCACCTTATAGTTTGAATATACGTCAAAACATGTCTATATCGATTATCAAATCCTATAAATATAAGTATATGTACTATCATCTCTTAATTTACTAAAGGAAATTTTGTTTGTCATATGATCTTCAAATAAATATATTTATACTTCATAAAATACACCAACTAAACATAGAAAGTCAAACATCATTTTAATCTCAAAATATTATAAACCACAAAGCCAAATTTTCACCTATCAAGTTTATATATAAATACCAAAACCGAATATACATATTCATAATTATTTATACAAAAACCATTTAAAAAGTTTTTCATTTCATTACCTTATAACAATGCATTTCATATCCCATTTTAAACATATATACTATCATATAAATTCAAACTTTAGTCCTATGAATTTAGCTTCCCATTTGTATAACCCCGATCAAACTCAATTCCAACAACTAAAACATTTATATAATTGAACATTCATTCAATCTACTTATAATATGTTAGTAAAACATTTCCAAAATTTCGCATATATACTTCCATTTATATGCATAATATATATCTATATATATATTCATCTGGAACTAACTCAAGCAAACCGCACAACCATGCATAAATATAATATGTCTCTTATAATACTAAGCCTCAACCAAAATATGCATAATTATTCACTCAAACCAAAAACGGTTAAAACAAACTAATTAAACCACATTCGCATGACTTTAATACATATTTACTTCCAAAATAAACAATTTCAAACTAGTCTTAGTCTATACATGCCATATACTTCAAAAAAACCTTCAACTTAAGATACCGTTATCTGTCGATAGTGTGATAAACTTTACTGACAATCCTCAAACTCGTAACAACCTCAAAAATCTATAAGAAAAAATAAACAAAAGCAAGCACAAACAGTAAGCCATTAATAGCGCAGTAAGTCTTTAGCAAAAATAAATTAAAGAATCATATAATTTTCTAAGCAAATTTATTTTAATCGCAAATACTATATATGCTCACTATTTAAACATTCGCTTTCTTATGATCATTGTATTGACAATCAAATATATGTACTCCTCGAATGCATATAACCGAATATTGATATACTGACAAGAGCATATAACCGAGTATTTATATACATCAAGAGCATATACCGAATGTATGTATATATTCAACAAATACATTTAACCTAATTCGTACACATCAACGCATATATACTAATGCATAAATATATATTTATCAAACACTTATATTCGAATGCATCTACTCATCCAAGGTATATATGTATAACCGAATGCATATGTACTTATCAAATACTTTTAGCCGAATGCATATACACATTAAATGTATATAATCAAATGCTCATATATTTATCAAATATTTATAATTGAATGCAAATATACATCAAAGTATAAAACTGAATACATACAACCACATTTTTTTGTATTTTATTTACAGTTTATCAATGTGCTTATCTAACTTCTATTAAGATATAAAACAGATATTTAAAATGATTCACTAGCATATAGCCAGTTAGGGTTGAAGTCGGACTCAGAACACGACATTAAGCCTGGTAGCCATTAAGTTTGAAAAATTCATCGGCATTAAGCCTACTGGACATTAAGCCTGAAAAATTTACCAGTATTAAGGCTGCTAGACATTAAGTCTGAAAAATTCACCGGCATTAAGCCTGCTAGGCACAGAACCTGAATATCACAAATACAAAGATAATTCCTCATATAATTCTTACTAGCAATACACATGTTCGAAACATTTATGTATAATTCATGTAACATTAACCTCACTTCAAGAAATTTGCAAACCATGTTCGAATTATATAGGTATTTAAAATTCATACTTTTAGTTCAACTCAAGTAATTGTATATACATTTATATCCATTCGAACCACACACATTCATATATATAAAGTTCATACCTTAAATTCATTTCAAGAATTTATATATACACATACACCTATATTCGAACCTCACATATTTACATGTATGTTTTTCACATCTTTAATTCAACTCAAAACTTATACTTGTATATATATATATATATATTCAAAACTCACATATACAAAATAACACACATACCTTTAAATCAATTCCAAAAATTTATACAAGTATATACATATATATATTAGGACCTTATATATATATAACTTCCATACTTCAACTAAATTCAAGAACCTATAAATGTGTATACATATATATTCGAACAATATATATCATTCACACTTTAATTAAATTCATTCTATATACTTTTTATCACAACTCATTAAGAATACAATAAATATACATGTATATATGTTGATTTAATAACATTAAATTGCTAATAGACTTACCTCGGACAGTGTAAAATTGAAACTGGATGATTAGTCGACGACTTTAGCTTTTCCCCGATCCAACTCCGATTTCTTTGGTTCTTGATCTTAATCCAGCTATGAAAGTGCCGAACTTTAGAAAGCCATAGTTGAGTTTCTTTTTGCTGAACATTCGGCTTGGAGGAGATGATAACATAGGAATTTTAGTTTAATTTTAATTAACATATATTATAATATATGTCTATTTACTTAATTAACCTTACTTACTAAATATAAAATATATATACATTAAGGTTAGTCTTGAATTTACCCATCCACTATCTATATGGTGGTTAAATTGCACCTTTAAGCCTCCCAATTTAAACGACAACAATAATTAGATGCTTTTAAATTAAATCCCTAAATTTTCATTTTACGCGATTAAGCCGTTTTTATCAAATTGAGCACTCAAACGATCAAATTTTCATATGAAATTTTCACACATAGTAATTCACATATTGCAAACACCAAAAATAATTTTAAAAAATTTTTCTGACTCAGATTTGTGGTCCCAAAACCACTTTGTCCGATTAGGGTCAAAATCGGGCTATTACAGACCACGTAATACCGCTTAGTATTAATTAAGCATTAGACAACCAATGAGGAACATTTGTTTCCATTTTACTTTGCATGTAAAAACCAAGTGAGGACAATTGTACAAAGTATATTAATGTAATCCATGAATTTGTTTTATTAACCAATCTATTCGAAAAAAATTACAAATCTATATTGAAGAAAATACTACACTTAGGGCACTAGATAGAACAATTAGGACCTTTAAACGATAGAAGCATTGAAAGATTCCGAGCATGGGTGGCGTATTTCGACTATTGTAGTGTAGGAAGTATGCCACAAAGGTCCACTAGGATAGACCAGTCGGCTACACTAGTGCAATCCCATATTCTTCATAGACTGTGCAAAAAAAATGATGCAATGGAAGATAAAAGCCAACCTCTAACAAGTAAAGGGACAGAATAAGGCCTTTAGTGGAATCACTAAGACATCTCTCCCCAGTGACGATCTCGAATTGATATGTAAAGTTTGGCAATTAGATACCACAGGGTACCAAGTGATTTACCATCTCCTTGTGAGTGGTTAAGCAGCTGAACAATGGCATTTTCATAGAAGTACTAGTCCCTTGGGATTGTGGATTGTTGTCACTTATGACCATAAAACTTCTTTGGTGACCCTTTAACTCCGAGGACCAGAACCCGTATCCCTTCCTCTCGACATTAGTGTAATCCCAAACAGAATGATATGGAAGTACGAAGAAAAATAAGAAAATGAAAGATTACTTGGAAACTATGAAGTGTTCATGGAGGACGAATAACTCCAGTGAAGGAATCAAAGAAAGAAGAAAGGAGATTTAGGGTTCAAAAAGAAACTCAAATGACAAAGAAATTGAGGGGAAATTTGATTTCAGCTGAAAGGATTTCATTTCCTTTGTGATTCGATTTAAATAACCATGCATCCAAGAGAAGTTTGGATTCAAAAGAAACAAACTATTCCTATCCCTGAACCTACTTTTGACACTTTTTGATTGAGGGAAGGGTTCTTTCTAAACCCATCGATAATAAAAAAAAGTGGGAAGATCCGCCAGAGTAAGCTATCCGTCAAGTACCCACCAAATTAGTGTATGCTTGTATAGAGTCAGTTAAGTAACTTTTTCTTTAGGGATGTTCTGCCAGCAAGAGTAATCTAGAGGCACCGCCAGGATAATAGTAAGGTTATCCTTCAACTTGCTACATATGGAGTATGGGCGAACCCGTTATTCAAGCGGGATGGGTTTAAGGAAAAATTGAAATAGTGGTTAGCGCTTAAACAACAGGGAAGTATAGTGGTGTCCTCCCTTGAGTTATAAAAAGACTTATCCAATAAAGGAATAATTACCCAGAGATCGATTATAGAGCTAGTCACGAAAGGAAATTTCTAGTACAAAATTTTCTTTAAGGGTGGGGGAGTTGTCACACCCAGTTTTCTCTTATGTCTTGAATTTAAAGGAAAGTTAGGATTTAATTGAATGGAATGGTGAATTGGTGGGCTTTACTAGGAAATTTAGAAAATTTAATGGTTGAATTATGAATAGTTGGATTTCAATTATGGTTTACTTGGATTGGAACCGATTGGTTCCTTAGTGGGAGACAGAATAATTAGCAATAGATGGCTACAATGGACCAAGAAGGCTATACAAAATTAGGATATATAAAGGTGTGGAAGGTAAAGAATTCTTCGTAATTAACAATTAATCCCCTTCTCGTGTGCAACATCTTTTTCAGTTGCTCTGAGGAAGAAGAAAAAGTTCAAGAAAGCTTTGCATGAGGCGATAAATGTGAGATTCGAGTCTAAAAAGCAAAGGATTTGATAAGTTGGTATGTTAGAGTATGCCCAAAGATCAATTGTGAGATGGTTGTAATAACATACTTGATTTATCATGTTTATTAATATAAGGTGTTACCATTATTATTTCAGTTTCTTTTCTGTGTATAAATAAACTGTTTTATAATAATGTCTTGAGATTAATATGATTATTCTTAAAAGGTCCTTAGTCAAGTATTATTGTTGGATAGGACCACAATAATGCATTAAGACTAACATGTAGTTGATTGATCATAAAGAGTTGTCATTGATATGGAATGTCAAAGTCGATGCATGAATGTGTGTGTTAGAGAACAACATATTGGACTGACCCGTTATGAGTATGTTTCTTGGATTATTGTGTAATTTTCACAACATTACTCATAGTGATTAATATGTATATGATCCTTAGACTTGAGATCATCATAATCCCAACATCGTGAGTTGTATATTTTGATACAGTCAAACATATACCGTAACTGGTTGTTCTATAAAGGCTGATGTTGGATATACCACGATCTATGTAGAGGGATATGGTTGATCGATATAGGATAAGTCCCTCCTACATAATGGGAGTAATATCTTATGCCACTTGATTGAGTGAGAATAGAAATGCATGGCCATGCTCAAATAAGCTGATATGAGATGTCATACTTATTTGTATATCATAGTCAACTTAAGATATCAAGGAACATGGAATGGACTATGCAAGTGTGACTATTCCATGACTTGTGTCCAATCGAGAGATGAAGGACTTAAGGATTATTGCATGAAAGGTTAATCATAAAATGGTTATGTCAAATCATGATTTCTTGTGACTTAGGTAGCAAAGATGCATTGCTAGGTGCCACTCATTGTTTGTAACATTGGAATCATTCTAGTATTACTGCTAACGTTACAAGAACCTACAGGGTCACACCCTATAGTTGAAATGAACAGAATAAAACATTGTTGGTATTGTGTTTGGTTGTCGCTTGTATTAAATTAATTATAAAATTAATTTAATTGGATAATCAAATATCGAACACATTATGTACAAGGTTGTTGTACGCATAATGAGAACATGAATTTGGTTAGTATATAAATTCAAATAAATATATAGTTTACCGAAATCATTATTATAATTAATGTAATTATAATTTTCGGTTTAAAACATAGTTATATTTATTTAATTTCTAGAAACCCTAAAATAGATATAAAAATCTAATTTTTTCTTTGCTTGGGGTCTAGCAGCCGTCAAAGCAAAGTTTTTTTCTTTCATTGTCAACTGGGTGGATTACGTAGAGGGCGAAGTCACGATAGATTGCGGATTGGTTCGATAGTAGATCAGATTACTCGTTGCTGAGGCATTGTTGTCTACCCAGAATAAAGATTTGGTAATATCGAAACCCTTATTTCACCCCGATTCGTTCCTCACACATGGATCCATGGTTAGGATCGCCGAATGTTTTAATTTTTCGCTGCGCCGTAGGGGTGCCGGTGTTCCAACATGGTAAGCCCTTAAGCCTCCCTATGATCGTGCATTAAAGGATAGAGATGTAAGAATTCTTGAAAAGCTTCTGTATAATAATGGATTTTGGGTTTTCATAAGGTTTGAACACCTTTGGTTTAACCGATATATGGTTGTCATGCTTAGCTGTGAGGACGGAAGAGTCTCTAGTGTTTGGAAAAGTTAATCTGGAAAGGATAAAGGAATTTAGGTGAGTTTTTGTACTCTCTTCTACCCCCTTCGTTGTTGTTTGTTTTGTATTGAGATGCTCTATTTAGATGGTTATTCTAGGTGTAGTCTGAAATCCGTGGTTGTACATGATTTCAGTGATTGAGAAAATTATAAATGTGTAAGGTTGTAGAAATAAATGAATGATTGCTTGTATGGTCTACGAAATGCACATTGTGTCGGTGTATTGCTGTATTAAAATGTGGCGTACTCTTTAAAGTATCAGAGTCTGGAATGTTAAGCGTGAAATGCAAGTTTATACTGTATGTGAAGTACGGAGGAATTTACCTTGATGGGGTAGAAGAAGTTAGGAATAATTGGCGAAATGGAGGAATAGGCAGATTGATATGGGGATTCAAGGGAGTCTGGGTGATATTGTGGAATAGTGTCGACTGGCTCGCTAGAGCGAGAACGTGATGACTGTTTCTCAACTCTATTGTAACACCCCTAACTCGTATCCGTAGCTGAAATAGAGTTACGAAGTATTACCGAAAAATTTAAAACTTTAAACATTCAGTTCTAAACATTTCAAAAATCATATTACAATCCATTCAAATACATGCATCTTGTCCCTTATACGATCCCCTGAGGCCCTTAAAACACTTTAGAAACGAATCGGGACTAAATCGAAAATATAAATAATTTTTAGGAAAAAATTACAATTTTTCATACTACAGGGGTCACACGGCCGTGTGGCTAGGCTGTGTGACTCACATAGCTAAGAAACACGCTCGTTCCTCAGGCCATATGGGCATATGAAGTAGGGACACACGGCTGTGTCCCAACCCGTGTTTGTGCCCGTGTAACTTTCTGACTTGGGTCACATGGCCAAGCTACACACTCGTGTGCCAGCCCGTGTACCCTTTCAAATGGCCTTACACACCTGTGTGCCAGGCCGTGTGCTAGGCCGTGTAATAGCCTGACTTGCAACCCTTTGTAAGCTATAGGGGACACACTGCTATGTCGCATGGTCGTATGTCACACACAGTTGAGACACATGCTCGTGTCTTAGGCTGTGTGGATAATAAATAGGCCAATTTCAAGCCATTTCTTTCACCCAAATTGTGCTCACTCATGCAACTCAAATGCACCTAAATTAAGTCTCCAAAATGCACCTAAAATGTGCATAGTCAAGCTTCAACAATATGATACCAATTCATACAACCAATATGCCCTAAGGTGCCTCAATTTACATGAAATTAAGCATATCCAAACACATGCATAACTTAGCCATTTAACAACTCAATAATTGCAACCAATTTCCATACCAAATTCTACTAAAATGACCATACCAAAATCACATTCAAATATACCAAAATGGTCACTAAAACATACATTAACTAGATCATTCCAACATCAAGCACAAGAAGCACCAAAATGCAAAATTATCAACCATAATAAGACCACATATATACAAGATAACATGAAAACTAATTCATTATCCAAAATACCACATTTACAAGCCAAACATAATGGCTATTTCAACAAGCATAAAAAAACTATACTTGTCATTATAACCATGACTCAAAATCATCAAAATCTACCGGTAATCCTAATGGATTGTGTGATAGGTCTCCGACGAACTTCCAACCCACACGAGCTTCTGATTAACTACAAAACAGAGAAAATAAACACAAAATAAGCATGTTATGCTTAGTAAGTTCATAATATATAATCTATGTTTGTCAATGCATTCATAATCTTGAAATACATATGTATCAATCCAACATAAGAATAAATGATTCATATGCTTAAATCATATGAATTCATGCTTTTGATTGTCATTAAAATACATACTTCCTACCTTTCGTCGTAATAAGGTAAATTACATCGATAACTCTTACCGAAGCTCACACAAAGTAAAATCACGATGGTTGTCACATCCTTTTCCATAATTCGATAGTCGAAGCTATACCTTTTCATATTTTGATGGTCGTCACCATCCCTTTTTATAGTTCATAATTCGATACCCGAAGCTATCCTTTTTCATACTTCAATGGTCGTCACCATCCCTTTTCATTGCTGATGGTCGTCACCATCCCTTTTCATAATTCGAGTATCCCTTTTCATTGGTCGATAGTGGAAGCAACCCCTTATCATTGGTCGATAATCGTCAATATGTCATGGAATTTTTCATCAAGACACAAATTGATATTATAAAATAATAACATTTAAAACATAATTTAAAATGCTATTTAAACGTACGAAATTACCTCGACGACAAAACGTAAAAATGGAGTCGATCAATCTGAAGCTTTCTCTTTGCCTCAATCTAACGCCGTACAAGGTCTATCTTGATCTAAATGAATAAATTCAATCAATTTAATAACCATTCTATTCAATTCAATCAAAATTCATATTTTTTAAAAAATACCCTCTTGCCCCTAATGTTTTGATTTCCTTACAATTAGTCCTAAAGCTCGTAAAATGAAATTCATGCAATTTCACCCCTAACCAAGCCTAGCCAAATTTCATACAAGCTCATAACAGCCCACACATTTCATTATTTCACAAATTACACCATGAATATTTCACATTTTACAACTAAATCCCTAATTGACAAATTCATCAAAAATCAATTAACAAAAGTTGTTTACCTAACAACAAGATTTCATTTTCTACCATCAAAATCCACAAACAACATGGATTCATTCATGGAAAAACATAAGTCTTTTAAAAATTTTGCAAATTAGTCCCTGAGTTAGCTAGATTAAGCTACAATGATTTCAAAAACATAAAAATCATTAAAAACGGAACAAAAACACACTTACTTGCACAAGGAAGCAATGGCCGAATGAAAGAACCCTAAAAATGGCTTCTCTTCATCTAATTTTCAGTCAAACATCACAAGGTTGAAGATGATACAACCATTATACACATTTTAATTTAGACATAATTATTTAATTATTTATTTAACCTTTTAATTAACCTTTGAAAACACATGTATAATGTCCATAAATATCCACTCAAATTTCAAATGGTCTAATTACCTCATAAACCCTCCAATTATTTAATATCATAGTCATTAGATCCCTTTATCTTATAAAACTCAAGTTTTGCACCTTTCGAAATTCAGCCCTTTTTATCAAATTAAGCATGTATATTATAAAATTTCTTAACGAAATTTTTATACAACACTACTAACTTGCTATAGACATTAAAATAATAATAAATTAAATATTTATATGTCAAATTTGTTGTCTCAAAACCACTATTTCGATTTCACTGAAAACGGGCTGTTACAACTCTCCCTCCTAAAGAAAATTTCGTCCCCAAAAATCATACTAGAAAAGAGGTTCAGATATTGTTTTCTCATAGCTTTTTCTAGTTCGTAAGTGGCTTCCTCTATCCTGTGTCGTTTTCAGAGAACTTTCACTAAATTTATATATTTATTTCGTAATTCTTTAACCTCTCATGCTAAGATTCTAATCGGTTCTTCACTGTACAACAAATCAAACTAAATCTCCATGTCAACAGGTGAGATGACATGTGAAGGGTCTGGTCGGTACTGTCATAACATCGATATGTGAAACACATTATGAACCCCTTCCAGCACTGACGGTAGAGCTAAAGGATACGCTACTGGCCCAATTCTTTCAATAATCTTGTACGATCCGATAAATCGTTACGACTGAAATGAAGAACTTTCTTCCAAGGCGATACTTTCAAGATCACCGACTTGAAATTCAATGTCTTTACGTTTTAAATCCATATATGATTTCTTTCGATCTGATGCTGCTTTCAAACTATCTCGAATTACTTTCAATTTTTCTTCAGTCGCTTAAATCAAATCAATCCCGTGAATCTTTTTTGCACTGAGTTCAATCCAATACAAAGAATTTCAACATTTATGACCATACAAAGCTTTGTACGTTGCCATCTTTATGCTCCATTGATAATTTTTATTGTACGCAAACTCAACCAACGGTAAATATTTCTCTTAATTGCCTTCGAATTCTAAAATGCAGTATCGCAGCATATCTTTGAGTACCTGAATTTCTGATTCAGACTGACCATCTATCTTAGGATAGAAAGCAGTGCTAAAATGTAATCGTGTACCTAGAGCCTTTTGTAACTTGCTCTAGAATCGTGATCTAAATCGCTGATCTCTATCCAAAATAATGGAAGCTAGCACCCCGTGCAATCTGACAAACTCAGCAACATAAAGCTGGGCTAACCTCTCAAGAGAATAATCTGTACGTACTGGAATAAAATATGCAGAATTCGTCAGACGATCAACGACAAACCAAATTGCATCTCTCTTCCTCAGAGACAAAGGTAATCCCAATACGAAATCCATGGTGACACACTCCCATTTCTACTCCAGTATCATCATTGGCTGTAACAAACCAGAAGGTACCTGATGTTTGGCTTTAACTTGCTGACATACTAAACATCTAGATCAAAAACTCAGAAATTTTTTGTTTCATAGCCGGCCACCAGTACATTTGTTTCAAAACACTTTACATCTTATTACTACTAGGATGGATAGATAAGCTAACACTATGAGCTTTATACAAAATCTTTTGAACGAGATCTAAATTTCTTGAAATGCAAATTCTACCTTTGAAGTCTAATCTAAATTTCAAGTCACTCAGAAATTTCTCGAATCTAATCTGAAAATCTAAATCAGAAGTCGACTCACTTTGTTTCCATTTAGCTAACAACGCATCATCACGATTCTGAGCCTCATAAATCTATTGTAAAGACATTGGTCTAGCCTTCAACTCAACTAAGATCAAACAATCATCAGACAACATCAATCGCATATTCAAAGTTCGCAAAGCAAATAGAGATTTTCTACTCAAAGCATCAACGACCACATTCACTTTACCCAAATTATAATCAATGATCAAGTCATAATCTTTCAATAATTTGAGCCATCTGCGTTGTCTCAAATTCAAATCTTTCTGTGACATTAAATACTTTAAAATTTTATAATCTGTAAAAAATTGACACTTTTCGCTGTATAAATGGTGTCGTGAAATCTTCAACGCAAACACAATAGCTGGAAGCTCTAGATCATGCGTCGGATAAATATTTTCATGTGGCTTTAACTGTTTGGAAGCGTAAACTATTACTTTGCCTTCTTGCATCCCAACACAACCTAAACCATTCAAAGAAGCATCACTAAAAATCATGAACTCTTTACCCGACTCAGGCTGAACTAACACCAATGCCTTGGTCAACAATGCTTTCAACTGATTGAAACTTTGCTGACATTTCTCAAACCACTCAAACTTCACATGTTTTTTATTATCTCATCATCGATGTAGTAATCATCGAAAATCCCTTGATGACCCTTCTGTAATACCCAGCTAGTCCCAAAAAGCTTCTAACCTTGGATACATTTTTCAGAGGTTTCTAATCAACAATAGCTAAAATCTTACTCGAATCAACTCTGATGCCCTCAGCTGATACGACATGTCCTAGAAAACTGACTTTCCGAAGCCAAAATTTACATTTGCTAAACTTGGCAAATAATTCCTTCTAACACAAGGTTTGTGATACAATTCTCAAGTGCTCCGTATGTTCAGACTCTTCTCAAGAGTAAATCAAGATATCATCAATGAATACCACGAAAAATCGATCTAAATACTGTCTAAAAATTATGTTCAACAAATCTATAAATACTGTAGGTGTATTAGTTAAACCAAATGGCATCACAAGAAATTCATAATGTTCGTACCTAGTCTTGAACATAGTTTTCGGTACATCAAAATCTTTAACTTGTAGCTGATAATAACCAGAACAAAGATCAATCTTCGAAAATACTGCTGCACCTTTCAATTGATCAGACAGATTGTCAATTTGCGGTAGTGGATACTTATTTTTGATCGTAGCTTTGTTGAGCTGGTGGTAGTTTATCCATAATCTCATAGATTCGTCCATTTTCTTAACAAATAGGATAGGTGAACCCCAAGCTGAAAAACTGGGTCGAGCAAAACCCCTACCTGTCAACTCTTGCAACTGTGCTTTCAACTATTTTAACTCAGTAGGAGTCATTCTGTAAGTAGCTATTGATATCGGTGATGTCCCCGGTACTAACTTAATGGCAAACTGAACCTCTCCAATCGGTGGTAACATAGGTAACTCCTCTAGAAACACATTTGGATACTCGCATACCACTGGAACCGATTCTATCTTCAACTCAGAAACTCTAGAATCAAAAATATGTGCAAGGTATGCAACGCAACCTTTCTTCACATATCTCCATGCTGATGTAGCTTAAATAACAATAGGCAACCCATTCAAACTATTCGATTCAATCTGAAGCTTTTCACCATTCTAACACTTTAATACTACAAGTTTTCGTCTACAGTTCACAATAGCATCGTGCAGAGTTAGCCAATCCATGCACAAAATCTTGTCAAACTCATTAAATGCCAATAGCATCAAATCAATCGAAAAGTTATAACCCAAAATCATCAAAAGAAAATTCTTGCAAACCTTATCAACTAACACATGCTAACCTAGGGGGTTCGACACATTAACCACAAATTTAGTGGACTCAACAAGTAAATTCTTACTTGATAATAAATTCGTGCATACTTACGAATAGGTTGATCCTGGATCAATCAAAGTAGTAACATTTATGTCAAAGATAGAAAATGTTGGAACACCGGCACCTCCACGGTGCAGCAAAAATTAATACATCCGGCGATCCAAACCATGGATCCATGTGTGAGGAACGAATCAGGGTCAAATAAGGTGTCAAAATTACTGAATCTTTAAACTGAATAGACAGCGACACCTCGGCAATGAGTATTCTGTTCTACTGTCAAACCAAGCCGCAACCTTTAGTGACTCCGGCCTCTACGCAATCCACCCAGTTGACAATGAACGGAAGAAATCCCCAAAGCTATTTTTGAAGAAGACTTAGTTTGACGACTGTTAGACTCTCCAAGCAAAGGAAAAATAGGATTTTATATATTTTTTTAAGGTTTTAAAATAATTGTCTAATATATCCCTCTTATAATTGGTATATATAATGAAACATAATAAACAATGTTTTAAACCGAAAATCATAATTACATTAATTATAATAATGATTTCGGTAAACTATATTTATTTGAATTTATATACGAACCAAAATCATATAATATGTTCTCATTATGTGTACAACAACCTTGTACATATAATATGTTTGATATTTGATTACCCAATTAAATTATTTCTACAATTAATTGAATTCATGTGACAACTAAACACAATACCAACTATGTTTTATTCCGTTCATTTCAACCATTGGGTGTGACCCTTTAGGTTCTTGTAACGTTAGCAGTAATACTAGAACGATTCTAATGGTACAAACAATGAGTGGCATCTAGCAATGCATCATTGCTACCTAAGTTACAAGAAATCATAATTCGACATAACCTTTTTGCGATTAACCTTTCATGCATTAATCCTTAAGTCCTTTACCTCTGGGTTGGACACAAGTCATGGAATAGTCACACTTGCATAATCCATCCCATGTTCCATGATATCTTGAGTAGATTATGATATAAAAATAAGTACGACATCTCATATCAGCTTATTTAAGCATGGCCATGCATTTCTAGTCTCACTCAATCAAGTGGCCTAAGATATTACTCCTATTATGTAAGAGGGACTTATCCTATATCGATAACCATATCCCTCTACATAGATCGTGGTATATCCAACACCAGCCTTTATAGAACAACCAATTACGGTGTATGTTTGACTGTATCAAAATATACAACTCACGATGTTGGGATAATGATGATCTCAAGTTTGAGGATCATATACCTATTAATCACTATGAGTAATGTTGTGACAACTACATAATAATCTAAGAAACATACTCATAACGGGTCAGTCCAATATGTTGTTCTCTAACATACATATTCATGCATTGATTTTGACAATCCATATCAATGACAACTCTTTATCATCAATCAACTACATGTTAGTCTTAACGCATTATTGTTCTCCTAGCCAACAATACTACTTGACTAAGGACCCCTTTTTTAAGAATAATCATATTATTCTCAGGACATTATTATAAAACAGTTTATTTAGACACACAAAAAAGAAACTGAAATAATAATGGTAATGCCTTGTATTAATAAACATGATAAATCAAGTATGTTATTACAACCATCTCATGATTGATCTTTGGGCATGCTCTAACAGAAAATACACCAGTAATAACATTTAGCGTTGAAGCTTCCACTCGTGCTTGAATTGCATAAGCTCCGGCTGGTGCTCGTGCCTTAGATCTCACATTAGATTCTTTTTTTCAGTATGACTATTACTAGTATTTCTAGGATTACGAAGTGGTCTACCTCTCACGGCAGTATTGCTAGGTTAAACATTCTACAATTTTTCTTTCTCGAGTACCTTCGGGCATTCTAGAATAAAATTCTTAAATGAACCACATTTGAAACACATACCATATTTTTCCCTACACTCACCAAAATGCCGACGTCCACACCTTTGACAATCAGGCTTATTGTCTTTAACACTACCTACGCTCACTACAGACGTAGCTTGCACCTTTGAACCCGCATGTTGTTTACCTCAGTCTCTACCATAATATCCCACTGAAACAGTCGAGCAGTTATATTGTTCTCTCAATTTCTTTGATGACGACTGACATGACTTTCCCGGTAATCTTTTTCTTGAATCTTTAACTTCATAATCAACTTTTCTCTTCTCTTTGCTAAGCTCATCGGCCTTATGAGCTCGATCAACTAACACAATGGATTCTTTCAGTTCAAGTATCCCGACTAGAAGCTTTATATCTTTATTTAACCCTTCCTCAAACTATTTTGTAACACCCCAAACCCAGCCTAGATGTTATGGCCGTATTTGGCAATGTCACACGACAGTGTTTTTGAAACCTTGTTGTTACGATGAAAACATTCCTTCTTATTATCTTTAGTAAACCTTTGTTAGAACTTAGGAAGTTGTCTTTATTCATTTAAAACATTTGTTTTGAAAAATCCCTCGTTGTGGCAGCTTTAATAAAACAGTCTAAGTGATCATGCGTTTAGAAACTACTTTAACTTTTTGAAAACTGAATTTCCTATGAGCAACAAGTATACATCCATAAAGTAAAATAAATAAATAAAAACCCAAAATTTAAAGCCGAAGTCCCAGAAGGTCCTTAAATTACAACCCAAATAATCAATAATAATTAAATCATAAAATGTAAATTGAAAACCATGAAGTCCAAAAATTTCTGTGATCACCGCTGAGTCCTCCGTTGCACCTATCCGTCTAAGTCTGGGGATTACCTGTGCACATTAAACAAAAATGGTGAGTTTACGTAAACTCAGTGTGTAATCCCGCAGAAAAAAACAAACAATCAATACTCACAGTGTACAGTTGAACAGTCTTGGGCCTAAGCCCTTTTCAGTATTAGTGACAGTTTGGGCCTTAGCCTATCTCAAGATCTGATGTCAAAATGCAGAGGGCCTTAGCCCATCACGAGATCGATAGCGATAATAGTTATGCGAAGAGCGAATCCTACCCATCCAGCCCCTACACACCATCTCTATCCAACCCTACACTCCATGTGGGGATATAATAAACCCACCCATCCCTACACTCCAAGTAGTACTGAATGCGGCACAAAATAGTAGTTTGCAGCTGAGCTACCAGTAAATTAGGCTTAAAGCCTTTCAGTAAACTTCCTCCGAATAACAACCTCAACCCAATGCAATGCAACATACAATGGATGGTATGCTATTATGCAATTTCATGTACATATATTATGTTCAGATATTAATATGCCCAATACAAATATCATTCAGTTAATTTCTCACATTTAAAGGTTTAAGTAGCACTTACTGACCTTACAGTAGGTTCACAGTCGACCTTAAAATTATTCATCTCTTAGTACGGAATTCGGACGATGTTTCCGTTTGTTTCTCTTGAAAATAGACTCGTTAAGGAATTAAACATATAAAGTTAAGCCCCTAATTATTTTTTTACAATTTTCGATGATTTTTCCAAAGTTAGAACAGGGGAACCTGAACCAATTCTGACATTGTCTCACAAAATTCATTATATCTCATAACTTACAATTTCATTGTTTACACTGTTTCTTCCATGAAAAACTACACTCAATAACATTTAAATTTTTATTTTATTCAACCTGTAACTCAATTTCCACTATTTTTGATGATTTTTAAAAGTTAGACTACTGCTGCTGTCCAAAACTATTTTAGTGCAGAATGTTGATTTTCAAGTTTATAACACCCTTATTTCTTTTCTCTACAATTTTTTTCGCATCATTTTCTCTTATTTCTCTTATTTCTCGACAGCAAGCAAGTTATAATTTTCGCCAAATCCCATTTTCTGCATTTTGGTTACACAACTGGTATCGTTTCTGATGTGTAAGCACTCTTAAGCTTCCAGAACCTAAAAATCAACCGTTTTTAATCAACCAATTTTAGAAGGAACTCGACTAAAAACCTAACAAAACCCTTACCTCGCTAGAGTAACCACGACTTCGCATAATCACAGTGTTGATTCAAAACCACCAGCCCCTTGATTAACTCCTAAACACCAAAAAGGAATCCCCTTTCAGAGATTAACCAAGAACAATTAATAATAAACAAAATTGTTACTTACCGAACACACGCAACCAACAATGAACAACCAAATGAAATGAAAAATAAAGAAAGAAACGAAAGGGGAGAAAATAATGGAAATTTTGACAGCAACTAAGGGAAAGAATCGGTAGAGGAGGGAAAAAAGAAGAAGAAAATGTTAGAAAAAGTTTGCGTAATTGGAGAGAAAACCGAAACTCTATTTTTTTCTACAATAAAAAGATAATCGGATTATTTTCTAATAACCTCTCCCTCAATATATTCTAAAATCACTCCTTATTAACCCACAAAAACACAACTCTCAGAATTTTGCCCCAACAGAACTCTTAGTCGAAATTGGAGCAAAAATATTGTCTGTACGCCATCACAGAGAATTGAACACAAGACCTCCTTTACACCAACACTCCACTTATCCACCAAACCAACAAGCCCGTTCTGTTAATTATTTGCCAACTATTACTTAAAAGCCTATTGACCAAAGATAGGGCCAAAATTTTTCCAAGTCCTAGCTTGAACTGGAGACCTCTCACACACCCAGAACACTTAACAACTGAAGCAGATAGACAGTTGTGTCACACCTTCGCAAGAACAAAAATAAAAATTCTAGGGCGTTACAACTATACCCCCTAAAATAAAATTTCGACCTCGAAATTTACCTTATCAGAACAAATAAGGATACTGCTGACGCATCGCATCCTTAGGCTTCCACGTGGCCTCAGTGCTATGATTACACCATAGAACTGTTAGAGTATGCCCAAAGATCAATCATGGGATGGTTGTAATAACATACTTGATTTATCATGTTTATTAATATAAGGCGTTACCATTATTATTTCAGCTTCTTTTCTGTGTGTATAAATAAACTATTTTATAATAATGTCCTAAGAATAATATGATTATTCTTAAAAGATACTTAGTCAAGTATTATTGTTAGATAGGAAAATGATAATGCATTAAGACTAACATGTAGTTGATTGATGATAAAGAGTTATCATTGATATGAAATGTCAGAATCGATGCATGAATATGTGTGTTAGAGAACAACATATTGGATTGACCCATTATGAGTATGTTTCCTGGATTATTATGTAATTGTCACGACATTACTCATAGTGATTAATATGTATATGATCCTCGGACTTGAGATCATCATAATCCCAACATCGTGAGTAGTATATTTTGATCTGATCAAGCGTAATCAGAATCGGTTGTTCTATAAAGGCTGATGTTGGATATACGACAATCGATGTAGAGGGATATGGTTGGTCGATATAGGATAAGTCCCTCCTACATAATGGGAGTAATATCTTGGGCCACTTGATTAAGTGATACTAGAAATGCATGGCCATGCTCAAATAAGTTGATATGAGATGTCATATTTATTTGTATATTGTAGTCTGCTTAAGGTGTCAAGGAACATGGAATGGACAATACAAGTGTGACTATTCCATGACTTGTGTCCAATCCAAAGATAAAGGACTTAAGGATTATTGCATAAAAGGTTAATCATAAATAATAATAAAAAAGGTTATGTTGAATCATGATCTCTTGTGACTTAGGTAGCAATGATGCATTGCTAGATGCCACTCATTGTTTGCAACATTGGAATCGTTCTAGTATTACTGCTAACGTTACAGGAACCTACAGGGCCACACCCTATAGTTGAAATGAACGGAATAAACCATAGGTGGTATTATTTTTGGGTTTCGCTTGAATTAAATTAATTATAGAATTAATTTAATTCGGTAATCAAATTTCCAACACATTATGTACAAGTTTGTTGTACACATAATGAGGACATGAATTTGGTTAGCATATGAATTCAAATAAATATATGGTTTACCGAAATTATATTATAATTCATGTAATTATAATTTTCGGTTTAAAATATTATTATATTTATTTAATTCCTAAAAACCCTAAAATAATAGGATATAAGAATCCCGTTTTTCTTTGTTTTTGGTCTAGCAGCCGTCAAAGAAAAATTACTTTTAAAACCGTTTTGGGATTTCTTCCGTTCGTAGTCAACTGGGTGGATTACGTAGAGGTCGGCGTCTCGATAGATTGCGGCTTGGTTCGATTGTAGATCAGACTAAACATTGTTGAGAAGTTGCTGTCTACTCAGAACAAACATTAGGTAATTTCGTAACCCTTTTCACCCCAATTCGTTCCTCACACATGGATCCGTGGTTAGGGTCGCCGATTATTAAATTTTTCTGCTACGCCATAGGGGTGCGGCGATCCAACAGTGGTATCAGAGCCAGGTTGTGTGGCACGGACTCGGGTTTAAATACTTGGGTGATGCAATTGTATGAGATGCATGCTTCAATTTTATTAAATTTTTTACTGTTTAAATCGTTTAAGAGTAACCTGATAATCGTTCCTTTTGACAAGGGATTAAATGTTAATCATGGTGTTATGGCCTAATTGGTTTTATGTTATTACTGTTAAGTGTTAATATATCTATGACGGTGCGATGGTGGTGTTGACAGATTCCGATAAGAGTTAACTGGTTGTAGAACAAGGGTTGTTCCGGCATGAAACCTCAGGGATTAAAATCCTGAAAACACAATTCTGTTGATAACAGTTATCAAATCGTGAGGTTTCATTTTGAATAAGGTTTCATTTCGGCCCGCTCCCTCCACCGCCTCAGCCCCCATCTTCTTAAAGTATGTTTTTTTAATAATAAATAAAACTTGGTAGGCCATAAAAGTTGAAAGGATATGTTTTAATACACCTTAACAAAAATGTTTATTTATGTATTCTATTTTTGACATGCACGGTGTTTGAAATGCATAGTTATAGCCTGACAGCCCATTTGATTAAAAGGTTGTAATTTTATAAATATGGCATGCATGTCGTGCCTTGCTACTATTCTTTTGTATTTCTCTTCTCATCTTACTCCCTCGTATGTAAAATGAGTTTCTACATATTTTAATTTGTAAGAGTTGCTGTGGGCTAGCCGAGAAGGAAGATGGGTCAACCAGTGTGGACTGATAGTTTGAAAATCGGCTTACACCTTTAGGTTTCCTTTTGGTTCTCCCATTGGCTTGGGTTGCGCCACCTTAGTTTATGGGCTATAACTATTGCATTTATTTATTGCTTTATTCATGTATGAGATGCTATGGATGTCTAAAGCATGCTAAATTTTAACCATGTTAAAATTTGATAATATTGAACCACATTAATTGATGAGATCAATTAAATGGCTAAATGGACTAAAGTAAACCATAATTGGTGAGATGGAACGATCTTAAGAAAATCCATCTATTAAAATATTAAGTCAACATAGCCTTCCAATTTTGCCCTCGTTAAGGCATCGATCAATACTGTGTAGGTTCTGCTAAAGCGAAGTACTAGTATTTATCTTGGTTAAATGCGAAAAATAAACAAGTGATATTTGCTGGTTAAAGTTGGTTAATGACTTAACTAGGTTATTCTAATAGGATTAGAAACCTAGAGGTGAGTAATTTGGATAAATCATAAGATGATTAGAACAAGAGTTGTTCACCAAACTTTAGGAGTTACATATGATGTAATTAGCAAAGTGTTGCTTACCTAGATAACCATAATCTTGAGAGTAAAGCCAAAGCTGACTTAAGAGGAGGTGAAATATGGATCCTTAACCCACTTGAAATACTTTTCGAGAAAGTCTTTCTGAAACTAATCTATGAGGGTATTAGTTTTGTAATAAAATAGTGGGAACATCATTTAATTAAGTCCTTTTAATGATTAATATAAATTTGATAAATTTTTCACACGCATAATTTCATTGTTGTAGATATATTATGGCTGCAAACACAAATACACTATCATTACGATCGGTCCTTGAGAAGGACAAGTTGAATGGTTTAAATTTTCTTGACTGGTTTCGTAACTTGAGGATTGTCCTCAAACAAGAACGGAAATTATATATCATTGAACAACCAGTTCCTAACGAACCACCCGCTAATGCCTCGAGGGCTAATAGAGATGCTTACAAGAAGCATCTCGATGACATGGTAGACGTTGGATGTCTTATACTTACCACTATGAACCTTGAGCTTTAGAAGCAACATTAGGACATGGTTGCTTATGAAATGATTGAGCACCTGAAAGAACTTTATCAGGGGCAAGCACGGCAAGAGAGGTTCGATATCTCTAAGGCCTTATTCCAATGTAAGTTGGCTGAAGGAAGCCCAGTAGGACCTCATGTCCTTAAGATGATTGGCTATATTGAAAGCCTATCTAAGCTTGGGTTTCCATTGAGCCAATAGTTGGCCACTGATGTTATTCTGCAATCGTTGTCGGATAGCTACAGCCAGTTTGTCCTCAATTTCAATATGAATGAAATTGATAAGACTCTGCCACAATTGCTCAATATGTTATGAACTGCTGAAGGCAACATGAAATAGTTTGGACCCAAGCCTATACTGATGGTCCGTAATAATAAGGGAAAGGGAAAGGCCAAAGTTCAAACAAAGCCCAAGGGAAAAGGTAGGCCCAAGCCTGGAAAAGTAAAGGCTGCATTGAAACCTAAAGGAGGGTGGCTAAGGAAGGAAGCTGTTTTCATTGTGGTGTGTTGGACATTGGAAGCGGAATCGCCTATCTATCTTGAGGAAGTCAAGAAGGCCAAAATAAGCGAACGTCTGCTTCAGGTATTTATGTTATTGATATTAATTTATCAACTACTACTTCATGGGTATTAGATGCTGGTTGTGGTTCTCACATTTGTACTTCTGTACAGGGGCTGCAAAGGAGTCAGACATTGGCTAGAGGAGATGTGGACCTACGAGTTGGAAATGGAGCAAAAGTTGCTGCATTAGCTGTAGGAACATATAATTTATCTTTGCCTAGTGGACTTGGTTTATGTTTACAGGATTGTTATTATGTGCCCAGTTTGACTAAAAACATTATTTCAATTTCTTGTTTAGACAAAATTGGTTTTGAGATAATTATTAAGAATAATTGTTGTTCCTTTTATCTCAATAATGTTTTCTATGGTTCGGCACAATTGATTAATGGCCTCTATATTTTAGATCAAACAAATCCCATCTACAACATAAATACTAAAAGATCAAAAATAAATGACTCAAATCAAACTTATCTATGGCATTGTCGTTTGGGCCACATAAGTGAGGAACGCATATCCAAGCTCCATAAAGATGGTCTCTTGGATTCACTTGTTTTTGAACAATTTGAAGTATGTGAATCTTGCTTATTGGGAAAAATGACTAAATCTCCTTTTACTGGTAAAAGTGAATGAGCTAGTGATTTATTGGGCTTAATACATTCTGATGTATGTGGGCCAATAAATACACAGGCTAGAGGAGGATTTCACGACTTCATTACTTTCACTGATGATTTCAGTAGATATGGGTATGTCTATCTCATGCGCCACAAGTCTGAATCCCTTGAAAAGTTCAAGGAATTCAAAAATGAAGTACAAAATCAACTAGGAAAAACTATCAAGACACTTCGATCTGATCGAGGTGAGGAGTATATGAGCTTAGAGTTTGATGATCTTTTGAAGCAATGTGGGATTGTCTCACAACTTACTCCTCCTAGTACTCCTCAATGGAATGGAGTTTCTGAAAGAAGAAATCGAACTTTGTTAGACATGGTTCGATCCATGATGAGTCATGCTGATCTGCCAACTTCCTTTTGGGGACATGAACTTGAAACAGCTACTTTCACACTAAATCGTGTTCCATCTAAATCGGTTCAAAAGACACCATATGAGATGTGGACTGGAAAACGTCCCAGTATTTCTTTTATGAAAATTTGGGGTTGCGAAGCTTATGTTAAACGTCAGACGTCTACTAAGCTTGAGCCCAAATTTGGAAAATGTGTTTTTGTGGGGTATCCAAAAGAAACTAAAGGATATTATTTCTTTAATCCCACTGAGAATAAAATACTTGTTGCTCAGACTGGTGTCTTCCTAGAGAGAGAATTTGTTTCTAGAAAAGGAAGTGGGAAAAAGATTGAACTTGATGAAGTTCAAGAATCGCAAAATACCATCGAACGGAGATAGAACAACATGCAAGTTCCACAAGGGATTGAGGAACAAGTAATTGCTGTAGAAACACAACCACTGCGTAGATCTTTAAGGGAACGCCAAGCACCTGAGAGATATGGATTTCTCGTTACAACGCATGGTGACGTTCTATTGATAGATCAAGATGAGCCTAGGACTTATCAAGAAGCGGTGACGAGCCCAGACTCTGAGAAATGGCTTGAAGCCATGAGATCTGAGATGGATTCCATGTATGAAAACCAAGTATGGACTTTGGTTGACCCACCCGAAGAGGTGAAGCCCATAGGGTGTAAGTGGGTTTTCAAAAAGAAAACCGACATGGATGGTAATGTACAAACATACAAGGGGAGATTAGTCGCTAAAGGGTTTCGCCAAGTTCATGGTGTTGACTATGATGAAACTTTTTCTCCTGTAGCTATGTTTAAATCAATCAGGATCTTGCTTGCTATAGCTGCATTTCATGACTATGAAATCTGGCAGATGGACGTCAAAATAGCTTTCCTTAATGGGAAACTTGAAGAGGATGTGTACAGGACACAACCTGAAGGTTTTGTCAATCCAAAGGATGCTGGAAAGGTATGTAAGCTACAAAGATCCATTTATGGATTAAAGAAAGCTTCTCGAAGTTGGAATCTTCGTTTTAATGATGCAATCAAAGAGTTTGGTTTTATCAAAAATGAAGATGAGCCATGTGTTTACAAGAAAGTTAGTGGGAGCACTATAACATTCTTGGTACTGTATGTGGATGACATACTTATCATAGGAAATGACATACCTACCTTGCAGTCTATTAAGACTTGGTTAGGAAGTTGTTTTTCCATGAAGGACTTGGGTGAAGCAACTTACATCTTAGGAGTAAAGATCTATAGAGATAGATCAAGACGTCTATTAGGTCTAAGCCAAAGTACATACATAGATAAAGTACTGAAAAGGTTCAGTATGGAAGAATCTAAGAGAGGATTCCTACCTATGAGACATGGTATTTCACTCTCGAAGGAAATGTGTCCTTCAACTCCACAAGAGAGAGAACGCATGAGTAAAATTCCATATGCTTCCGCTATTGGACCTATCATGTATGCCATGTTATGTACCCGTCCAGATGTCTCATATGCCTTAAGCATGACGAACAGATACCAAGTAGATCCCGATGAAGGTCACTAGACCACAGTCAAGAATATCCTTAAGTACTTGAGAAGGACTAAGGATACTTTCCTAATATATGGAGGTGAGGAAGAGTTAAGTGTAAAAGGTTACACTGATGCCAGGTTCCAAATCGATAAGGACGATTCTCGATCACAATCAGGTTTTGTGTTTTGCCTTAATGGTTGCGCTGTAAGCTGAAAGAGTTCAAAGCAAAGTACAGTAGTCGATTCTACAACAGAGGCCGAGTATATTGCACCCAGTGAGGCAGTAAAAGAAGCAGTTTGGATCAAAAAGTTCATTACTGAACTAGGGGTTGTGCCTAGCATATCAGATGCTATAGAACTCCGATGTGATAACAATGGAGCCATTGCACAAGCTAAAGAACCTAGATCTCACCAGCGATCCAAACACATACTTAGGCGCTACCATCCCATTTGAGAGATTATCGATCGAGGGGATGTAGAGATATACAGAGTACCTACAGATGATAACATTGCTGATCCCTTGACCAAGCCTCTGACACAGCAGAAGCATGATCGTCACACTAAGTCACTTGCTATTAGATATATAAGTGATTGGTCTTAGTGCTAGTGGGAGATTGTTAGAGTATGCTCAAAGATCAATCATGGGATGGTTGTAATAACATACTTGATTTATCATGTTTATTAATATAAGGCGTTACCATTATTATTTCAGTTTCTTTTCTGTGTGTATAAATAAACTGTTTTATAATAATGTCCTAAGAATAATATGATTATGCTTAAAAGATCCTTAGTCAAGTATTATTGTTAGATAGGAAAACGATAATGCATTAAGACTAACATGTAGTTGATTGATGATAAAGAGTTATCATTGATATGGAATGTTAGAATCGATGCATGAATATGTGTGTTAGAGAACAACATATTGGATTGACCCATTATGAGTATGTTTCCTGGATTATTATATAATTGTCACGACATTACTCATAGTGATTAATATGTATATGATCCTCGGACTTGAGATCATCATAATCCCAACATCGTGAGTAGTATATTTTGATCTGATCAAACGTACATCAGAATCGGGTTGTTCTGTAAAGGTTGATGTTGGATATACCACAATCGATGTAGAGGGATATGGTTGGTCGATATATAATAAGTCCCTCCTACATAATGGGAGTAATATCTTGGGCCACTTGATTAAGTGAGACTAGAAATGCATGGCCATGCTCAAATAAGTTGATATGAGATGTCATACTTATTTGTATATTGTAGTCTGTTTAAGGTATCAAGGAACATGGAATGGACTATACAAGTGTGACTATTCCATGACTTGTGTCCAATCCAGAGATAAAGGACTTAAGGATTATTGCATAAAAGGTTAATCATAAATAATAATAAAAAAGGTTATGTCGAATCATGATCTCTTGTGACTTAGGTAGCAATGATGCATTTCTAGATGCCACTCATTGTTTGTAACATTGGAATCGTTCTAGTATTACTGCTAACGTTACAGGAACCTATAGAGTCACACCCTAAAGTTGAAATGAACGGAATAAACCATAGTTGGTATTATTTTTGGGTTTCACTTGAATTAAATTAATTATAGAATTAATTTAATTCGGTAATCAAATTTCCAACACATTATGTACAAGTTTGTTGTATGCATAATGAGGACATGAATTTGGTTAGCATATGAATTCAAATAAATTTATGGTTTACCGAAATTATATTTATTTAATTCCTAAAAACCCTAAAATAATAGGATATAAGAATCTCGTTTTTCTTTGTTTTTGGTCTAGCAGCCGTCAAAGAAAAATTACTTTCAAAACCGTTTTGGGGATTTCTTCCGTTCGTAGTCAACTGGGTGGATTACGTAGAGGTCAGAGTCTCGATAGATTGCCGCTTGGTTCGATTGTAGATCAGACTACACATTGTTGAGAAGTTGTTGTCTACTCAGAACAAACATTAGGTAATTCCGTAACCCTTTTCACCCCGATTCGTTCCTCACACATGGATTCGTGGTTAGGGTCACCGATTATTAAATTTTTCCGCTGCGTCGTAGGGGTTCCGGCGATCCAACAAGAACCTTCACCAAAGGAATAGACTTCCTCCTCAGAACCGTTATCTCACAATTCAGAATTTCGACAAGCTCCTCTTCAAAGGTCAAGTCTGGCCTAACCTCAATCTCCTCAACAGGGACAATATGAGTAGGATCAGAGCGGTAACGCCTCAACATAGAGACATGAAACACATCATGGATACGATCCAACGCCGGAAGTATCTCCAACTGATAAGCAACTAGTCCCACTCACTTCAGAATACGGTAAGGTCCAATAAACCTAGGGCTCAACTTGCCCTTACGACCAAACCTCAATACCTTCTTCCATGGTGAGACCTTAAGAAAAATGAAGTCCCCCATAGAATACTCGAACTTATGCCTCTTCAAATCCGTATAAGATTTCTGCCTGTCAGAAGCCGCTTTCTAACGATACCGAACCAATCTAACCTTATCCTCTATCTCAGAGACCAGCTCAGGACCCAGAACACGTCGCTCTTCCAACTCAGTCCAACATAAAGGAGTGCGACACTTATGACCGTACAGTGCCTCGTAAGGTGCCATTTGGATACTAGACTGGAAGCTATTATTATAGGCAAACTTCGCTAACAGCAGATAATCCTCCCAACTGCTCAGAAATCAATAGCACAGCTCCTCAACATATCCTCCAATACCTAAATCACCGTCTCTGACTGACCATCAGTTTGAGGATGGAACGTAGTACTGAAGTCCAAGCTTGAACCCAGAGTCTCATGCACCTTTTTTCTAAAACTGAGACATGAAGCAAGGATCCCTATCAGAGATGATCGAAATCGGTACCCCATGTAATCTCCCTATCTCAGAAATATAGAGCTTCGCCAGCTTCTGCAAATAATAATTTGTCCTAACTAAGATGAAGTGTGCAGACTTAGTCAATCGATCCACGATGACCCATACCGAATCTTTCTTAGTGGGTGTTAAAGGCAACCCACTACCAAAATCCATCATTACTCGCTTCCACTTCCATAGCGGAATCTTAATCGGCTACAGCAATCCCAAGGACAACTGATGCTCAACCTTAACCTGCTGGCAAGTCAGACATCTAGCCACAAAATCCATAACCTCTCGCTTCAACCCTGGTCACCAATACAACTCTCGAAGATCTCGATACATCTTATTTTCGCCAGGGTGCATAGCATAAGGGCTACTATGCGCCTCTCTCAAAATAAGCTGCCTTAAGTTCAAATCATTCGGCACACATATCCAGCCTCAGAAACACAACACACCCTCAGATTTCAACCGAAAGTCTGTAGTGCTAACACTCTCAATCTGTTGGAATTGGAGACCCAAAGACTCATCCTCCAGCTATCTACCCTTAATCTGCTCGATCCAAGTTGGCTTGACTTGAAGCTCAGCCAACTAACTCCCATCATCGAACAAGCTAAGTCGAGCGAACATCGCTCTCAGATCAGTCATAACCCTACAGCTCAATGCATCAGCCACTACATTAGCCTTGTCAGGATGGTACTCAATGGTACAGTCGTAATCCTTAAGCAGCTCAACCCATCTTCGCTGCCTTAGATTTAGCTCCTTCAGAGTAAGGAGATACTTGAGGCTTTTGTGGTCAATGTAAACAATACACTTCTCACCATACAGATAATACCTCCAGATTTTTAATGCAAAGACTACGGCGGCTAACTCCAAATCATGCATCGGATAGTTCGCCTCATGTGTCTTAAGCTGATGAGATGCATATGCAACCACCTTACCATCCTACATCAACACACATCCTAAACTGACATGTGATTCATCACTATAAACCGTGAACTCCTTTCTAGGTTTCTAGGTTCAGGCTATACCAAAACAGCAGCCTCAGTCAGTACAGTCTTAAGCTTCTCAAAACTCTCTTGATGTGCATTAATCCGGTTAAATGGTACACCTTTACGTAGCAGCTTAGTCAATGGTGCTACGATCAGTAAAAATCCTTCCACAAACCGTCGGTAATAACTCGCCAGCCCCAAACAGCTGCGGATCTCAAACACATTCTTAAGCTGTTTCCAATCCAAAACAACCTCAATTTTTTGAGGATCTTCTCGAATCCCCTCAACAGAAACCTCATGACCCAAAAATGTTACTTCACGTAACCAGAACTCCCACTTGCTGAGCTTAGCATAGAGCTGATTTTCCCTCAAAATCTGAAAAACAATCCTAAGGTGCTCATCATGCTCAACCTCAGTCCTCGAATAAACGAATATTTCATCAATGAACACCACTACAAACCAATCCAAGTAAGGCTGAAGCACTCAATTCATCAGATCTATGAAAGCTGCCAGTGCATTAGTCAGTCTAAATGGCATCACTAGGAACTCGTAGTGACCATAATGAGTCCTAAATGTTGTTTTATGCACATCAGCCTCCTTAACTCTCAACTGATGATACCCAGAACGCAAGTCTATTTTAGAGAACACAGATGCCTCTCGAAACTGGTCAAACAAATCATCAATCCATGGAAGTGGATACTTGTTCTTAATAGTCAACTTATTTAGTTGTCGGTTCGTCGATACACATCCTCACGGATCCATCTTTTTTCTTAACAAACAGTACTGGTGCTCCTCACGGGAACACACTAGGGCAGATAAACCCATGATCTAATAACTCCTTAATTTGAGCCTTATGCTCCATAAGCTCCTTTCGTACCATTCAATAGGGAGCGATAGACACCGGAGCTGTACCAGGGAAAAGCTCAATCCCAAACTCCACTTCCCGATTCAGAGGTAAACCCGGTAGCTCCTCAGGAAAGAAGTCTGAAAAATCCCTCACAGTTCTTATGTCCTTTACAGTAGAGTCCCCAGAAGTGGAAACACTTACGTAGGAAAATACACCTCACATCCCTTGCGAACTAGTTTCTCAGCTACCAGGGCAGAGATCACGTTAGCCAAGTAATTCTGACGTTCCCCAATCACAACTACTTCATTACCCTCCTCAGTTCTCAATACGACCCTCTTAGTCGCACAGTCCAAACTGACACGATGATTGACCAATCAGTCCATCCCTAATATCATATCGAACTCCCCTACGGCCTCTACCTCGGCCTTAAGTACCACGTCCACAAATACGTCGTGCGCTCATGTCTATTCAGCTTTATCTGTACTGCGAACTTTTATGCATCAGTTTCAATTTCAGTATTTATAGCAGATGTTTTACGTTAATAGTTTCAGTAATTCAGAGTGATTTTCGTAAATCGCAGTCTCTATCAGTTTTGCTACAGTCTCATTATACACCATCTAGAGTGTTTTCACAGTATACTACCTACAGTAGTTTTAGAATATCATAACATATATCAGTTTCAGAATATCATAGCATGTATCAGTTTCAAAACTCTTACAGCATCGGCGCCGGAGACTTGGTGCACCACATACCCAGTAGAAATATTTCGAATCATTTAAAAACCAATTTTTCAAAGACAAAATTTAAAACCCATAATCCACAGCTGATTTTTGCAATCTGGCTCTGATACCACTAAATGTAACACCCCAAACCCAGCCTAGACGTTATGGTCGTAGCTAGCAATGTCACATGATAGTGTTTTTGAAACCTCGTTGTTACGTTGAAAACATTCCATGTTATTATCTTTAGTAAACCTTTGTTAGAACTTAGGAAGTCGTCTTTATTCATTTAAAACATTTGTTTTGAAACATCCCTCGTTGCGGAAGCTTTAATAAAATAGTCTAAGTGATCATGCGTTTAAAAACTACTTTAACTTTTTATAAACCGAATTTCCTACGACCAACAGGTATAAATCCATAAAGTAAAATAAATAAATAAAAACCAAAAATTTAAAACCAAAGTCCCAGAGGGTCCTTAAATTACAACCCAAATAATCAATAATAATTAAATCATAAAACGTAAATTGAAAACCATTAAGTCCAAAAATTTCTGCGGTCAACGCTGAGTCCTCAATCGCACCGATCCGTCTAAGTCTGGGATTACCTATGCATATTAAACAAAAAGGGTGAGTTTACGTAAGCTCAGTGTGTAATCCTGCAAAAACAAACAAGCAATCATTATTTACAGTGCACAGTTGAACAGTCTTGGGCCTAAGCCCTTTTCAGTATCAGTGATAGTTTGGGCCCTAACCCATCTTAGTATAGTGTCAAAAATATAGTAGGGCCTTAGCCCATCACGATGTCGATAGCGATACTTGATTTGCATGCAAGAGCAAAATCCTACCCATCCAGCTCTACACACCATCTTCGTCCAACCCTACACTCTATATGGGGATATAATCAACCCACCTATCCCTACACTCCAAGTAGTACCGAATACGGCACAAAACAGTAGTTTGCAGCTAAGCTGCCAGTAAATTAGGCTTAAAGCCTTTTAGTACACTTCCTCTGAATAACAACCCACAACCCAATGCAATGCAACATACAATGGATGATATGCTATTATGCAATTTCAGTACATATGTTCGGTTCAGATATTAACATACTCAGTACAAATATCATTCAGCCAATTTCACACATTTAGAGGTTTAAGTAGTGCTTACCGACCTTACAATAGGTTTGCAGTCGACTTGGGCGACCCATGCAACCTTAGAAACACTCCGGTAAAAATGGCCCCACACACCCGTGTGTGCCCATATGGCCCACTCGGCCCAAATTGGCCCTGGCCATGTGATCCATTTTTAATGTAACCCATGCTAGCTAAATATTCATATATGTTTTCACTATTTACTTATATGTTCATTCAAAGCTGTCTACTTGAGTCATTGTCCCTAAATTATTTATATCTTCAGCTATAGAATTTCAAATTAAGACCTGGTTGATGTTTTCGAAACTAGACTCAAATACCTTTCTACCATAAATTTTTTAGATTTTATAGTTTATCAAATAAGTACAGTAAAGCATTTAAATCTATCCTGATTCTGTTGTTTGACAGCTTCAACCTTTCCTTACTAAAACTTATTCATCTCTTAGTATGGAATTCAGATGATGTTTCCATTTGTTTCTATTGAATATAGACTCGTTAAGGATTTAAACATATAAATTTAAGCCCCTAATTATTTTTTTACAATTTTCGATGATTTTTCTAAAGTTAGAACAAGGGAACCCGAACCCATTCTGACCTTGTCTCACAAAATTCATTATATCGCATAACTTACAATTTCATTGCTTACAATGTTTCTTCCATGAAAAACTATACTCAATAAAATTTAATTTCGTATTTTATTCAACCTCTAACTCAATTTCCACTATTTTTGATGATTTTTCAAAGTTAGACTACTGTTGCTGTCCAAAACTATTTTAGCGCAGAATGTTGATTTCCAAGTTTATAACACCCTTATTTCCTTTCTCTAGAATTTTTTTTTCGCATCATTTTCTCTTATTTCTCTTATTTCTCTACAGCAAGCAATTTCTAATTTTCGCCAAATCCTATTTTTTGCATTTCGGGTACACACCTGGTATCGTTTCAGATGCGTAAGCACTCCTAAGCCTCCAGAACCTAAAAATCGAACAACAAATCTCCAGATTAATCACATAATTCATTTTTAATCACCAAATTTTGGAAGGAACTCAACTAAAAACCTAACAAAACCCTTACCTCACTTGAGTAACCACGACTTCGCACAATCACAGCATCGATTCAAAACCACCAGCCCCTTGATTAACTCCTAAACACCAAAAAGGAATCCCCTTTTCAGAGATTAATCAAGAACGATTAAAAATAGACAAAATCGTTACTTACCGAACACACGCAACCAACGATGAACAACCAAATCAATTGGAAAATAAAGAAAGAAACAGAAGGGGAAAAAATAATGGAAATTTTGGCAGCAACTAGGGGAAAGAATCGGCAGTGGAGGGAAAAAAGAAAAAGAAAACGTCAGAAAAAGTGTGCGTAATTAGAGAGAAAATCGAAACTCTACTTTTTTTTCTGCAACAAAAAGATAATCAGATTATTTTTTGATAACCTCTCCCCCATTATCTCCTAAAATCACTCCCTATTAGCCCACTAAAACACAACTACACAGAATTTTGTCTCAACACAACTCTTAGCCAAAATTGGAGCAAAAATACTGTCTCCACGCCATTACAGAGAATTGAACACAAGACCTCCTTCACACCAACACTCCACTTATCCACTAGACCAACAGGCCCATTCTGTTAATTATTTTCCAACTTTTACTTAAAAACCTATTGACCAAAGATAGGGCTTATTCATAAAAATACCAAATTTTGCCTAAGTTCAGGTTTGAGCTTGAGACCTATCACATACCCAGAACACTTAACCACTGAAACAGATACACAGTTGTGTCACACCTTCGCAAGAACAAAAATATACATTCTGGGGCGTTACATATTTACACATAGCAACCTCAGTTGGAATACATTCCCGGGCATATTTGCTCAATCTGACAAATTTCCTTTCGTATTCAAACACTGACATTCGGCCCTGTTTAAGTTTGAGAAATTTTTACGTTTTTGATCATGTAATCTCTAACTTACATACTTCTTTCTGAACTTGGTTTGAAAGAATTCCAGTCGATATGATCTCTTGGCACAACCGAAACCAAGGTATTCCACCACTAATATGTTGAGTCTTTTAGTAGAGAGACATCATATTTTACACACTCTGCCGGAGTACATGATAACTTATCAAAAACTCTGATAATATTCTCTAACCAAAACTCAGCTTTCTTAGGATCATCATCAACTATAGCTCTAACTTCTGCAACTCCATATTTGTGATGTAACACCTCTAATTCATATCTATCGTCGGAATAGGGTTATGGAGAATTATCATAAACACGTAACTCAAATAATTCATTCCCAACATTTCATAATCATTGCAAAATCCAAACATACACATGAATAACATCCCTAATTCAAGCTCTCAAGGCCTTAGAAACACTTTAGAAATGATTCGGGACTAAATGGGAAGCATTTAAAACTTTATGGAAAAAGTTAGAAAAATTCACCCTACAGGGTCACACAGCCATGTTTCCAGCCCGTGTGGCTCACTCAGCAGACACACACTCCCGTTTCTCGGGCCCTATGGACATTCGAATTAGGGATACACGATCGTGCCTTAGCCCATGTCCGTGCCCGTGTAACGGCCAAGCCACACACCCATGTCTTAGGTCGTGTGGACAAGAGATAGGTCAAATTCAAGCCATTTCTTTCACCCAATTCAAGCACACCTAAACAAGCTAGTTGCACATATGACCAAGGTATCAAAACATCTTTAACCATGCATAAAATGACCACTTTCAAATGACCAAATTCCATTCAACCAATATGCCATAAAGGCACCTCAAACATATACATTAAACATACCTAAATATGTGCATATTTAACCATTTATCCATTTATTTGTGTCCATATCAAAACATATAAAAATGACCTTATCATTTGAACCACTTCTCAAATGCATCAACCATTTAAATGTTACCCGTCTACCCATTTTCAAATGGTTCCAACAACCAACATATATACATACCAAATTAATGTCCAAATGGTCATAATTCAACTAAACATATTTAATTTAAATTTTATATCTAAACATGCCATAAATGATCATTTTACAACCATGCCAACATTTATCACTTTAGCCACAAACCAAACATCAATTTTATCTTATAAACACCAACCATCAAGGTATCAAAATAACATAAGTTTCACCAGTTTCAAAGCAACATTTCATGCCAATATCACACACAAACATACCAATTTGGCCATTCAAACATATTATAACTAAACCATTTCAACATTAGCCATCAAGCCCCAAAAATGCCAAAATGTCATCAATCATATAACCATATTTACAAGCCAATCATAGTGGACATATCATCAAGCATAAAACACCTATACATGCCATTATAATATCGACCAAAGCATAAAAATCTACCGATAAAATCATTGGATAGTGTGATAGATCTTCGACTAGCTTCCAACCCGATCGAGCTTCCGATAATCTGTAAGGTAAAAGAAAAACTACATAAGCAATGAATGCTTAGTAAGCTCGTATAAACTGTAAGCATAATATTCCATTTCAACATTAAAATTTATAGAACAAACATACATCTATGCCAATTTCATAAATTCGTATGATCATCAACTCACAAATGAGTAAGTTTATTAATGTCGCATATTTATTGACCATTCATAACATGATAGGATTTCATGAGACCTAATATATATCATCAATCCCTTTTATAAGATTATATATCTTTCTATTTACTTACTTTCCAATCATCCCCAATGCTTATCATAAGCCTAAACAACATTATTAACTATCGATTTAGTGTATTTATCAATAGCATAAGCAATTTGCTCACATATAATACATCATAATTCATCCCAACTACGTACTTACCATTTCATTTCCTTTTCTTACCCTTTTCGTATGCATAGTACAAGCATAATCATAAACATCAATCATATCCACAAGCTTGGCATAAGCCTTAGTACATCAACAACACCTGTTAGTTCATTTAAACATGATTCAAATGAATTTGACATGGATAACCATTATACTTGAATATAATTCAATTGGATTTATCATCCATCACAACATATCATGTTTTTCCATGTATCACCATTCCATTGAGTTTCATATAAACATGTCTTAGTTCTTATTGAACACTTACCATTTCATTTGCATACACATATGACATAAACATAAGATTAATCATAGCCACAAGCTAGTGATGAAACACATAACTTAGCAATATCATCACATGGTAAGATATGGGCACATAACATAGCATCATATCCATAAACATGAATATTCATACTTTGATCATTGGTACATCATATCTTTCCATGTTTTTTGTAGTGAAGTCAATCGAAACCCTTACCAAGCTCACACAAAGTGTACTAAATGATGGTCGTAACTGTCCCTTTTCATATTCGATGGTCGAAACTATCCCTTTTCATTAATCGATGGTCGTCACCATCCCTTTTCATAGTTGATGGTCATCACTATCCCTTTTCATAATCAATAGCCAAAGCTATCCTTTTTCATAATCAATAGCCGAAGCTATCCCTTTTCATATTCGATGATCGTCACCATCCCTTTTCATAATCGATAACCACAGCTATCCCTTTTCATTGATCGATGATCGCTGATACGCCGTTGGATATTTCTGCCAAGACATAATTACATATTATAAAATGATATCATTTAAAACATAGTTTAAAATGTTATTTAAACGTACGAACTTACCTGACTAAATTGCAGAAATGACAAAGTATAAGGGCATTTTGGTAATTTTTCCATTTTCCTTGATTTTCCACCCGGTCTTGATCTAAATTAATAATTTCATTCAATCTATTAATCTAGACAGTAAAACAATATATTTTATGCAATTTAGCCATTTTGAAATTTTTACAAAATTACCCCTAAAGTTTTACATTTATTCAATTTAGTTCCTGAGCCTAAAACATGCAAATTAACCATTTTCTACCAAAAATTGAGCCTAGCTAAATACTTATGACATCCAATACAGCCCATTATTGCAATAATTTCACATCAAATCCTTGTATTTTTACTATTTTAACAATTTAGTCCCTTGATAAATTCATCAAAAATCATTTAATAAAATACTTTTAAATAACAACTAATATTTCAAATTTATCATTTAATATCTAATATCGCAAGGTTCATTAATGGCAACATTCAAAATCTTTAACAGTTTCAAAATCAAAGGTACAGGCTAGCTGGACGTAGTTACAATGATTTCAAAATCATAAAAATTATTAAAAATAGAGCCACAATCCCATACCATGCAAGAAATTTGTCCATGGGCGAAAGCTTCATCTGAATATCCATGGATATCAGTGCTGAAGAAGAAAACCAAAAAGATGATAACAAATTAACCTTTTGTTTTTTCTAAATTTAATTTAATATACCAAATTACCATTTTAACCTTAGTTAATTAATAAATAAAACACTAATTTCATGCCCATAATTGCCCACTAACTCCTTGAATGGTCTAATTACCATTTAAGTCCCCTTTCCCTTATTCAATTATCCATTTAATCACTCAAATCAAATAGTGATTAAATTTTACATCTTTTACGATTTAGTCCTTTTTAATTAATTAACTATCGAAACATTAAAATTTTTCAACGAAACTATAATTCCACCTTAATGACACTCGTAAATTTTTATAAAAATATTTACAACTCAGTTTATAATAATGAGGTCCTGATACCTCATTTTCTAAAACCACTTAATGTTAGGGTCATAACACTTGAGCTTAATAAATCGCTTGTATAACATAAATTATCAAATCAAAAACCTTTTTAAAATCATATTAACTCGTAAATCCTAAATAATAATATTTACGAACTTACTCATCGAATTTGGTGGCCCCGAAACTATTATTTTCGGCACTACTAAAAAATGGGCTATTACAAACTCGGTAGACCACTCACACATCTTTTGGAATAAAGCTTCCTTAGCTTCTCCTCCCTGAAGATCAGATACGGGCCTTGAACCACTCAAAGTTGCTCTGTGAACAGAGGCTTGCACGTTACTTTCAACTTCATCGGAGTCGGCTCGGTTGGATGTCATTACTATATGCAAACATTTTCAAACGAGTTAAGAGTTATCACACTATCACAGAATGGCATCTGTTTCTAGACTCACACATGCTACTTTCAGTCTGAGAATCGACTAAACCATAGCTCTGATACCAATAAATGTAACACCCCTAATTCGTATTCGTCGTCGAAATAGAGTTACGAATTATTACCGGAAGATTTAAAACTTTAAACATTCAATTCTAAACATTTCATAAATCATATTATAATCCATTCAAATACATGCATCTTGTCCCTTATACGAGCCCCCGAGGCCCTAAAAACACTGTAAAAACGAATCAAGACTAAATTAAAAACATAAAGAATTTTTAAGAAAAAGTTAAAATTTTTCATACTGCAGGGGTCATACGGCTGTATAGCCAGGCCATGTGACTCACATGGCTGAGTCACACACCCGTGTCTAAGGCCGTGTGGCATTCAAAGTAGGGACACACAGCCGTGTCCTAGTCCGTGTCAGTGCCTGTGTAACTCTCTGACTTAGGTCACACTGTCAAGCCACACGCTTGTGTGCCAGCCTATGTAGCTTTTGAAATGGCCTCACATGCCTGTGTGTCAAGCCGTGTGCTAGGTCGTGTAACAGCCTAACTTGCAAACCTTTGTAAGCTATAGAGGACACACAGTCGTGTCGCAGGGCCGTGTGTAACACACGGCTAAGACACACTCCCTTGTCTTAGGCCGTGTGGACAAGAAATAGGTCATTTTTAAGCCGTTTCTTTCACCCAAATTGTGCTCACTCATGCAACTTAAATGCAACTAAATTTAGCCTCCAAAATGTACCTAAAATGTGCATAATCAAGCTACAACCATATGATACCAATTCATACAACCAATATGCCCTAAGGCACCTCAATTTACATGACATTAAGCATATCCAAACACAAGCATAACTTAGCCATTTAACAACTCAATAATTGCAACCAATTTCCATACCAAATTCTACTAAAATGACCATACCAAAATCACATTCCAATATAACAAAATGGTAACAAAAACATACATTAGCTTGATCATTCCAACATCAAGCACAGAAAACACCAAAATGGAAAATTATCAACCATCATAAGACCACATATATACAAGCTAACATGACACTAATTCATTATCCAAAATACCACATTTACAAGCCAAACAGAATGGCTATTTCAACAAGCATAAAACACCTATACATGTCATTATAACCATGACTCAAAATCATCAAAATCTACCGACGAACTTCCAACCCGCACGAGTTTTCAATTAACTACAAAACATAGAAAGTGAACACAAAATAAGCATGTTAAGCTTAGTAAGTTCATATATATAATCAATGCTTGTCAATGCAGAGCATAATCTTAAAATACATAAGTATCAATCCGACATAAGAATAAATGATTCATAAGCTTAAATATTATTAATTCTTACTTTTCATTATCATGAAAACACATACTTCCTACCATCCGTAGTAATAAGGTAAATTACATCAAAAACTCTTACCGAATCTCACACGAAGTAAAATCACGATGGTTGTCACCATCTTTTTCCATAATTCGATAGTCGAAGCTATCCCTTTTCAGATTTTGATGGTCGTCACCATCCCTTTTCATAATTTCATAGCCGAAGCTATCCCTTTTCATAATTTGATAGCCGAAGCTATCCCTTTTCATAGTTCGACGGTCATCACCATCCCTTTTCATTTTTGATGGTCATCACCATTCTTTTTCATGATTTGATAGCTGAAGCTATCCCTTTTCATAATTTGACAGCCGAAGCTACCCATTTTCATAATTCGATAGTCGAAGCTATCCCATTTCATTGGTCGATGATCGTCAATATGCCATGGAATTTTTCCATCGACACACAAATTGATATTAAAAAATAATAGAATTTTAAACATAATTTAAAATGCTATTTAAACGTATGAACTTACCTCGACAATAAAATGTAGAAATGGAGTCAATTAATTTGAAGATTTCTCTTTGCCTCGATCTAAAGCTGTACAAGGTCTGTCTTGATCTAAATGAATAACTTAAATTAATTTAATAACCATTCTATTCAATTCAATCCGAATTCATAATTTTTCAAAATTTCCCTTTTGCCCCTAATGTTTTAATTTCTTTACAATTTAGTCCTTAAGCTCAAAAAATGAAATTCATGCAATTTGGCCCCTACCAAAGCCTAGCCAAATTTCATACAAGCTCATAACAACCCACACGTTTCATTATTTTATAAATTACACCATGAATATTTTACATTTTACAATTAAATTTGTAATTGACAAATTCATCAAAAATCACTTAACAAAAGTTGTTTATCTAACAATAAGATTTCATTTTCTACCATCAAACTTCACAAAGAACATAGATTCATTCATGACAAAACTTAAGTCTTTTAACAATTTTTCAAATTAGTCCCTGGGCTAGCTAGATTAAGCTACAACGACTTTAAAAACATAGAAATCATTAAAAACGAGACAAAAACAAACTTACATGCACAAGGAAGCAATGGCCGAATGAAATAACCCTAAAAATGGCTTCTTTTCTTCTAATTTTCGGTCAAACATCAAAAGGTTGAAGATGACACAACCATTATACACATTTTAATTTAGACATCATTATTTAATTACTTATTTAACCTTTTAATTAACCTTCGAAAACACATGTATAATGTCTACAAATGTCCACTCAAATTTCAAATGGTCTAATTACCTCATAAAGCCTCCAATCATTTAATATCGTAGTCATTAGATCCCTTTATCATATAGAACTCAAGTTTTGCACCTTTTGCAATTTAGCCCTTTTTATCAAATTAAGTATGTAAACGATAAAATTTCTAAAAAAAAATTTTATACAACACTACTAACGTGTTTTAGAGATTAGAATAATAATAAATTAAAAATTTTCACGTCAAATTTGTGGTCCCGAAACCACTATTCTAATTTCACTAAAAATGGGCTATTAGATCTATAAAGTGGCACCGTGACGGTGGTTATCGACTAGCTCACTAGAGAGACACTATGAAGATGGTTTATTGACTCTATGGAGTGACACCGGGACAATGGTTATAGACATGTCCTTCAGGGTGACACATTGGAAGAGTTTTATTGATTCCTTAAAATCTGAAGTCCGCCAGGACAATAAACATGGGATCATATTGTGTAAGACCACAGTTGGGCTATGGCAACATATGAAGTCTGTCAGGATAGTAAACATATGGTCATCGTGTTGCATAAGACTATAGTTAGGCTATGACAGCATATGAAGTTCACCCTATGGGCTATTTTCTATTGGATATGTCTTGGAAATTTATTTTGAAAGCAAAAGATCCTGCAGGTCAATCTTGTGGAGTACAAGTCCACAAGGAAAGGGTATTTAGTAATCAACCAAAACTGCAAGTGATGGTTATAACAACCCATTTTTCAGTGGTGTCAGAAACAGTAGTTTCGGGGTCGCCAAATCCAACGAGTAAGTTCATAAATATTATTATTTAATATTTATGAGTCAAACATGGTTTTAAAAAGGTTTTTGATATAGTGGGTTTTTTTTGTTATATAAGCGATTTATTAAGTTCAAGTGGTAAGACCCTATGGTCAAGTGGTTTTAGAAAATGAGGTATCGGGACCTCGTTTCTCTAAAATGAGCTGTAAATATTTTTATAAATATTTACAGAGTTACATGATAGTGGTATTAAAGTTTCGTTGAAAAATTTTAACGTTTCGATAGTTAATTAATTAAAAAGGACTAAATCATAAAAGATGTAAAATTTGATCACTATTTGATTTGAGTGATTAAATGGTTATTTAAATAAAGGAAACGAGAATTAAATTGTAATTATACCAATCAAGGTGTTAGTGGACAATAATGGACATAAACATGATGTTTTATTTAATTATTAACTAAGGTTAATATGGTAATTTGATAATTATATTAAAATAAAATAAAATCAAAATGTTTTATCATCATCTTAATGTCTTCTTCATCGATTTTGAATGGAAAAAAACTCCATGGAAGACCTTGAAGCTTCGGATTACCATGTGATGATGCATGTAAGTCCATTTTAGCCCCGTTTTTGAATGATTTTTATGTTTTCGAAATCGTTGCAACTAGGTCCTGCTAGCCCGTACCTTTGATTTTGAAACTTTTAAAGATTGTGAATGTTTTCATTGATGAATCTAGTGATTTTTTTATGTTAAATTATGAATTTGAAATATTAGTTGGTATTTAAAAGTATTTTGTTAAGTGATTTTGATGAATTTTTGATTAGGGACTAAATTGTTTAAATAGTAAAAGTACAAGAATTTGATGTGAAATTAATACAAATATGGGCTGATATGGGTGTCATGAATATTTTTCTGTTATAATTTGGCATTAAAAATGGTTAACTTGCATGTTTTTGGCTTAGGGACTAAATTGAATAAAAGTAAAACTTTAGGGGCAATTTTGTAAAAATGTTAAAAAGACCAAATTGCATGAAATATATTGTTTTACTGTATAAATTGATAAATTGAATGAAATTATTAATTTAGATCAAGATCGGGTAGAAAATCGAGGAATATGAAAAATTATCAAAATGCCGCTAAACTTTGGCATTTCTGCAATTTAGCCAGGTAAGTTTGTATGAACTATAAACACCTAAATGTGAGTTAAATTTACTATTTAATGTGTTATTCTTTTGTACATGAATTAATATATAGATGTTATTATATAATTTACTATGTCATGAAACGATAGAATTTCAATGGCGTATGACAGCTACTGAGCCCCATTTGAACCTTAGGAATTTGTAGGATACAAATGAAATGTCATTAGGATTTACATGATTTCGGTACTAGTCCTGAATGTCTTACGAATGCTTGAGGTCTGACATATGTTGTGGATACTCTACAGCTCATGTGAGCAGCATCGTGTAGCTAAGTTCTGACCCACAGCTCGTGTGAGTAGGCCTATTTTTCACAGCTCGTGTGAGCATAAATGTACAGGGATTGATAGATTATAGTTATATGAGTTAGCACACTATGTGTGAGCTCTCCCGAGTATCCAACGGTATTCTAAATGGTTCAACGGGCATTATTCAGATAAGAAACGCTAAGAGAATGATATATATTATGACATGTACATATATGAACATCCTTGACATGATGATACATGGAAATTATGTAAGTTGAGATGAGTGGTAAACTCAAGTTTTACATGTTGAGAATAAATGGTTATCCATGTTGAATTTATATGAAATATGTTCTAGTATGCTAACATGTGTTGGTGATGCTTAGGCATTTGTCAAGCTATTGGTTGATTGGTATTATGCTTACTTATAAGTTTCATTGAAATGGTAAGTACCCATATGGAAATATGCTTGTGTTTAGGAAAGTGTGGTAAGGTTTAAATTATGTAATTTCTTATGAAATGATTTATCATGCGGTTAATTCCAAAAGAGCTATGTTTAAATGCACTAGCTTATGGCTATGGTTGATGATATACTTATGTCTTGTGTGTTATGTATATGAAACGGGTGTGGAAAGGTAATGAAATAGTAAGTTCATACTTGAAATTCAAAATGATGAAATAAGGAATGATGAGTTGAATTGATGTTATTGTTTAAGCTAAAGAAAGTAAATGCAATGGGAAGTAATGAAATGCAAATGAAAATAAGAAAATTTGAAAGGGTTTAAAGTTTTATAAAATCCTATTATGCTAGGAATGATATGTATATGTGATGCTGTAGATTTAGCCACGTTGTGAGTTGTTGAATATGGTTTAATGAATCTTGCGGTATTGGTATAAAAGTATTCTTGATATGTATAAATTTCATATTTGAAATGGATTGATATGATTAAATTTTATACGAGCTTACTAAGCATTCATTGCTTACGTAATTGTTTTTCCCTTACTTTTTAGATTATCAGAAGCTCAATCAGATTGGAAGCTCATCGGAGATCCATCACACTATCCAACGATTATATCGATAGATTTTGACGTCTTGGTTAAGGTTATAATGGCATGTATAGGTGGACTTATGGTTGATGATTGGTTGAATGTTAGTTGATGAGTTTGGCATGTATATGTTATTTGGGCTGATGAAACTTTAGTACATTTGGTGCCTTGTTGATATGTGTTAATTTGATTATGTGTTCAAGCATGTTTGAATAGCCAAAGTGATATATGATGAATTAAACTCAACATGGTCAAGATATGGTATGCTTTGGAAAGGTTTTGAATAGATGTGCATGATTGAAATATGGTTTGTATACATGTTGATTGTTGGAACCATTTGGATAAGGTTAGATTTGTATCTTTAAATGACCAAAATGGTATGGTTGTTATGTATCAATTATGTTATGTTTTGGCATGAAACCAAGTTAATTGATAATTGGATAAATATGCACATGTATATGTGTTTTTGGTTGATGTTTTAGCCATTATGTTTTGGCTTGTAAATTTGGTATTTTGAATGATTGAAATGGTTGATTTGTGGATATATGTATGTGGCCTTTTGATGGATGACTTTGTAGTATTTATGATGCTTAGATGATGGAAGTTAAACATGGTCGTTTTGGTATTAAAATTGTAGTTAGTATTTATGGCTTATGATGCTAAATGGTAAATGGTAAATTAGGTACATATGAGTGTGGATTTGATATGTGTAGAAAACGGTAAGTTTTGGCTAAACTAAGCATTTAGTTATACACGTTTAATTGTTGTGATTGAGGTTTCTTTTGGGCATATTTTTGTATGAATATGTACCTACTTGGGTAGCTTGTTGTTGTATGGTTTGGTGTACTTTGGGATGCTTGATTACATGTAGTAAATTGGTTATAGGTGTGTGCATGAATGGGTGAGATAAATGGCTTGGAAATGGCCTATTTTTTGTCCACACGGTTAGAGACACGGGCGTGTGTCTCATCCGTGTGTGACACACGGCCAGGCGACACGACCGTGTGTCTCATCCGTGTGTGACACACGGCCAGGTGACACTACCGTGTGTCCCCTGTAGGTTTTTAAAGGTTGCATTTCGAGAGTTACATGGCCTGGCACATGGGCTTGTGGCTTGGCCGTGTGACCCAAGTTAGAGAGTTACACGGGCTCGGACACGGTCGTGTGTCCCTACTTCAAATGTCCACATGGCCTAAGACACGGGCATGTCTCTCAGCCGTCTGACCCCTGTAGTTTTGAAAATTTTCATCTTTTCCCAAAAAATTCTTTATGTTCCCGATTTATTTCTAATGTGCTTTTAAGGCCTCAAGGGCTTGTGTAAGGGACAATATGTATGTTATTAATGGAGTTTGCTATGATTGATATTTTGAAATATTTGATTTAAATATTTGATTTTTTTTGAAATGTAATCTTTGGTAATGCTCTGTAACCTTTTTTAGCAACTGATATGGGTTTGGGGTGTTACAATGTGTTCGAATTGGGTCTTCTTTATGGAATATTCAGTGGAAGGGCTAAGTCTAAAGAAAATAGTAGCTTAGCTAATCAGGGGATTACATGTTGAGACGGTGTGGAATGAATGGTTCAAGGCAAGGGTCCACCTTTGAGGAGGAAAAAGTTTCAAGACCATTAGAGGAAGTTGACAAACTGAATAACTAGGGTACATGGCTATCTTTAAAGGGTCAAGCCGGAAAAAAGGGTAATATAGTTTTTGTGAGGAAGCCGTACAGGTTCGAATCCTAGATGAAGCTGTTATTTTGAAGAGCACATCGATGTCTAAACCAAGGACTAAGTTTGCCAAATGATTGGCTCAGGGATTTCACGGCTTGTGTTATGCCAACAAGACGACAAAATTTCCTATGATGCACAAGGGGTTTGAAATGTTGTACTTATATTTCATTCCCAGGAATTCAGTACCTATGTTCATTGTTGTACAGAATCTCACTAAGTTCATTTGAACTAACAATTGTACTGCCTTGGATGTAGGATCAAATTTTTGGAGTCGTAGTGGAGGGGACCAAGCCAAACATCGCTAGCATAACGCGATGGGTACAGTAGCCATATCATGCATATAATGGGGCACCCTTAGAGGCCACGTCTCAGGTATTACGTCGATTATGTCTGTGTTAAAGTCTTCATTGAAAGTTTGTAAATAACTCTTAGGTTTAATGCGATATCCAATTAATTTGTAAGAACTTATTATTTGTATGATATGAGTTATAGTAGAAGTGATATTTAGATATTTTTTATTGTCTAGGTACATGAATAAATCAGTTAGAAATTGTGTTTAAGTTATACAAATTGATTATGGCATTCGGTACTCAGACCTAACGATCGGTTTGGGTTTGGGGTGTTACAAACAATGCTCCTACTCCCAATCAAAGATAGCAACAACAACCTCCAACACTTGAGATGCCACTAAGTCCCGAGGGGCTAGCCCGAGAGGCTTTCTTCTAGATGATGAACTAATGATTTCATATTACATATGATGATTTGATTTTAACTTATTTTGGTTGTTTAGATAATTCTTTTCAAGTATTGCTAGTAATTTTTTTTGGGGAGCATAAAATTATGTAGTTATGAAACAATTTGTACTACCAAACATAATGTAGAAAATTATGATGTAATTACAACTTGTCAACCTAACATGTCTAAATAAATAGAAATCCTTGTAATTACAAAAAGGTGTAAGAATTACATTAGTAATTGTAGTTTCATTTAATTATTCTGTGGTGCCGAAACACACTCTAAGTTGAAAATTTTACTCGTATCCTGGAAATTAAATAAAGAAAAGTACAGTATAACGATCCTCGATAAAGTACAGTACAAAAGCATAGCATCAACTATTGTAGAAATAGTTTAGCTTCCAAGATTACTAGGTGTGAAGAGATTTTTTACTCCTTTGAGAGAAGTCTTCAAAGTGCCATACGCCTGGAGTCAACGGATCCCTCAACACATCTGGTATTATTTCTGATGAGGGTTTTGTCTCCCAACTTCGACAAGAGCCCAAGTGCCTAAGGTTGCTTGAAGAGGCAGTGAGTTCAACCATGTATGGAATAGGGAATGGGATCATGTGGTAGCATAGTTGCCAAAAATTTCTTTATATGCTCTAGGGCATGGGTCCAAATCCTACTAGGCTCAAATGCTCATATTTCTTTGGTAGGTGGAAGTGCACTACACATGATCAGTCTCGACGAGGTGCTCTCACTCTATTGAACCCACAACCTCTTTAGGTAGCCTTAGGCACTTAGGCTCTTGTCAAAGTCGAGAAACAAAACCCCCCACTAAGGAAAATACATAACATGTTGAGGGGTCCACTAACTCTTGACGGATAACAGTTCAAAGACTTCTCAATGAGTCAAAAATCCCTCAACACTAAGAAAAGTTGGAATTGAGAATGTCAAACCTAACAGATTATATTGTAATAGCCAAGCTGCTCTGCAAATTTAAATAAACCCAATTTACCTTGAAAGAGCAAAACATATAAAAATCGACAATTACTTTATAAAAGAGAAAAAGTTTAAGAAGGTTTCGTTCAAACTCAGCATGTGTCCACCAAAGAACAACTCGCGAATGTTATGATAACATGACTTGGAGTATAACAGCATGAATATCTTACCTCCAAGTTGGGGTGAAAGATGTTCATCACCCTTCAACTTGAAAGGGTGTGAAGAATGCTGATGTTGTATTGAAATTGGTTATAAAGTTAGTTTGTGATTAATTAAGTAGTTAGCTGGTTGTTAACATTTGATCCAAGTTAGCTCTATGTATATCACGTTGTCTGTCACTTTCATTAATTATTTGAATATACCATTGATATGATTATATATCCTAATTCCAGAATAGAAAAACTATGAGTCCGAGCTTAATTTACATTGAGCTTGAAGCAGATTTTCAGTGAGAGGCAACTATCACTTGTTGATGAACTCAACAGCAGCTTGACTGATTCTACGTTTACGTCTCTAAACCCAGCAACCTTCATTGACATTTTTGCTTCGGAAATTTCGTTATGACTTCAAATATTCAGTGGAGAGCCCATCCCAACCGCGGCATATTCCCAACTAGGGACTCTTCTGAACAGTAATTGTTGTAGCATAAAAGGAAAAAACTATTACCAAAGCTTCTCTCTGCATGCATACAAGGGAACTTGCAACTTCTCCCAAACTTGAATAACTTATGCATCTAAACCTCCCCTACACAAGCATTTATGACTTCATCTTTCCCCTACTTGTTGAGAGTAATGGTAGAGAATAAACCTGTTCATAGGTCGCGCTACTTGTCCAAGCCTAAAGGTCCGTTTGAAATTTGAGAATGTTTGTGCAAAATATTATGCTCGAAAAATGGGTTTGTGTAAAAAAAATTAATCTCATTTAAAATGTGGGTTGAGTTTTGGTTTGAACATTCAAGGCCCAAGCCCGGCCCAATCCATGTTTAAGTTTATAATGCTTTACTTTATGTTATTTTTATATATTAAATAATTTAAAACACATTAAAAAATAAACATATACTAAATATATAATAATACTATAATATAAATATTAAAATAATGTCAAGATCACTATATAAAAAATTTCAGTAAATAAAATATATATATATATATAGACAAACTTAAAATGGACTTGGTTAATCTTTTGCAAGTATGAATGAATTTGGACACAATTTTAAGTCCATGTTTTGGGCTGGCTTGAGCTTGGATAAGCATAAAATACACCAATATCATATTTAGACCCGGTCCATAAGCACTTCTAGTAGAGAACCCTTTAAACAGATAATACTGAATTTGAAGGTCCTGCTCCTTTACCAGTAACAACTTACAGGATTTGAACATATAAAGTACAGAGGTTCCACAACAAAAGAAACTGATAGAGCTCATGCAAGTATATCTTCAAACGATAGAAAAGAAACGTATGAACAAATGTTCAATATGAAAATCATCCTTTTTCAATTAGAACATCAAGTTTAATCCAGACTTGCTCACAACAAAATCCATAACTAATCATTAATCCCACATGCCAAACAAATGCCACTAGATTCACAGTTTTTGTAACTGTCTTGAAAGATAATTATCTTTATAATACAACAATACGGAACCTGTTTTTCTGAAAACCACAAAAATAGATGTTACAACCAAGTATCTAGCGCAAGAGAACAACTACATCCCATACATGATGAGAAAGCTCGTTCCTAGTTACACAAATCAAGTATCAAAACCAGAATAGATGCCACTTTCCCGGAGCAACCTCTTCTCTTCTTCAACATAATTCTTCCCCCTACTAGCCTGACCAAGTTCTCTTTTCCGCTTCTCCTTCTGTGAAAAGGAAACATTCTGTTTCTCTTTCCGAGTTTGTACATTAACCAGCTCCTCTGCATCCAATATTGCGGCTCTAGTTTTCTGTCTGTCCTCGAAAGATTCTTTAATCTCCCTGATTTCACTGCTTTCTCTGCCAGTTGACCAAGACCAGTCTGGCTTCTCTTTTGGAGGAGGTACATTTAGGACAGACAACCCTCCATTATAGCCATGTCGCTTCAATGCTTCAAAATCCAAAGCAGCACTTTTTTGTTTCCTAGATTTTGCTGTACATACGCAGCTAAAGACAGTAAACCAGGTATGCCTTTTCTTTTGGTAAAAAAATCAAAGAATATATTTAAACTTAAAGGGGCAGAACAATAAGGAAAATTCAGCAATCTATAATAATATATGAGTTTATATAAATCATGCCTAATCAGTACAATGCTAATGGCAATATTTAGAAACATCAAGTAAACCAGCAGTCTTCAGAGTTTGTTCTCATATAAATAAGGTGACATGGTTTCGCCCCTTTGTTGCACAGCTATAAACACAAATGGCAGTACCACCCTCTAGCAAGCAAAATTATGATTCAGCTATTCAGAATAACCATAGTTTCAATAATATTTATTGTAATAAACACAAGCATTCTTCTATAATATTTATTCTAATTTACGTACCAAAAGAATCAAAATCGAGGAAGATATCCATTCCATTCAATTCAGTAAAATGTCAAAAATGAAGGAAAAGCATAAAAATGAAGGGGAAAAAGGAGGAAAGGAGAGTAAACTGTAACACCTTGTGATGAGTTCTTAAGCTTGGTGTTGGGAGGTCCATCTTCAGCTTCAGAGTCCGGATTTGAAGATGAAGATTCGTCAGAAGATGATGAATCATTTGCCTCATCATGATCATCCCATGCCATTGCCCTCTTCATCACATCAAATTTTACTGTAAGAAGACCAAAAGAAAAATTTGTTAAATTGGGACATAATTGATTGTCGAGATAAAAAAAAAATGCAAGAAGAAATCATAATTACCAATAAAATCAATAAAGGACAATAAAGAAGATAAAGAACTTGCAGAATCTGATTATTATGATTGGCAACGGTTTAGGGTTTTGAGAGAAAGAGGATAATAGAAATGAGAGGAATCGTTTTCCGCAAGGGAGAGTAAGGAGGCGTTCGGTACAAAACGGAAAAAAGAAACAAATATACATAGGGTAAATTCCAAGAATAGTCAACAACTATACTTCTCCATTTATTTATTGAACTTTTTGAAAATTAAATATCATACTCACTATCATAGTCACTTTAATTATCATTAAATTAGATGATTGAATTTTTTTTATTGGTTTAATAATAAATTTAGTTATCTAATGTTTAAAGTATATGAATTTGATCTTAAATCTAAAAAGTCAATAAATTTAACTATTAATATTTACAAAATTTGTTATTTTAATTCTAATTCTAATAAACTCAATAAATTTATCTCTCAATAATTACAAATAGTTATTAATTTAATTCTAATTCTAAATATTTAAAATATATATTAAAAATCATTTCTTAATATTCCTTAACGTAGTTCCAAAACCCACTAAACAAGAAGAGCATTTAACACCATTCCAATTGTGCTCATTTTAAACTAATGTCACATTCGTGAATATGATAAAAGTTTAAGTTAATTTAATGTGTTATATTTTAGATTAATATCATATTATTTAATTAGATTCCTCTAAAAACTAACAATTTTTAAACTATTACAAAGCATTTATTTTGAATTTTTCTTATTTTGAAAATATACAAAGATCTAATCTTTAAGTAGAGAAAACGAATGCAATGTGAAATGTTTCATAAAATGAAAAACCTAGAAAAGTCTTTTTTTCACCTTTTTTTTCTTTCTAACTTTGAATAACTTCCAAACTGGGGTAGTCAAACGATTAGTCCCAAAAAAATCTAGTCCAAATTGAAAATAGGAGCTAAATTGAATCAAGGGAGATAAGTTTGTCGATTCCATGTCCCATGAACATGTCCAACTTCATCTCCTTCTATTGCACATCAATCCATTTCGTGTTTGTTTCCTTTTTAATCATTTGATGTATTTCTCTTTTTTGCATTTTTTATATTTTTGTTAGAAAAATAAATTTTTTGGAAGCTTTGAGGCATATTATCGATTAGTAAAGGTGGAGATTTCAATCATAAAACTATGGTTTTATATTCTACTCCATGAGATCCTTAAAATGGTATATCATATCCTCAAAAATGGTTGAGTGATGAATGAGAAATTCATGCTCAAAGTAAGCCACTTGTGAATTATGTTAACGACAATGGAAAGCTTAGTCCCACATTGGTTAGATATCAAGTGTGGAACATGTTTATATATGTGAACCAATTTAGTGGTTATTGAATGATTAATACTTTCCCTTGTGCATAGGGGTGCAAATCCAAACCTATCAGGATTGAGGGTGTACTCGTATGACGTGGGTGATGAGAAATGTTCGGACTAGTTGGGCCTTCTAAACTTGTGAATATTTTAGCCCGATACATAATCTTAATTTTCCTCAGCAGAACTTATCATATGACAGGGAAAAGATGGAGAGATTTTTTGTCCCTGCATATTTTTCAAACTGTCAAAAATAGGCCTCAACTACCAATATAATATTTCAATCTAATTTTATTTTCTGTTTTCCAGTTTTTATATATATATGCCTATATATTGTTCTGGTTCGATCTCGTGATTTAAATAAATATTTTATATTACTGTTATTTTACTAACGTTTGTGCAACAATGTTTAATACATATGTTTTGGTTTTATTTATAAATTATTTATACTTTTTAGATTTTTAAATCATTTTTATAATTTTATCCAAATATGGTTATATATATATATTGAACTTCTAGAATTAGATCTAAATTGACAAATTTTGTAAATGTTGAGGGAAAATTTATTATTTCTATAGAATTAGAACTAAAATGATAAATTTTGTAAACAATGGCTAAATTTGTTGAATTTTTAGATTTAAAATCAAATTAATAAAATGCGTAAGCATTGGAGGGTTAAATTTGTTATTCGATCAATAAAAAAGCTTACTTCAGCTTTTTGTGACCAAATCGAAAATACACTTATTATTATAAATATAGTTCGGTGGCTAAATCAAAAAATTAATAGTTAGATAACTAAAATAGAACTAAAGGCGTAGTTGATTGACTATCTTTATAGTTTACCCAAATAATAATAACAATGGTAAAATACACTTATCCATCGTATTTATTGTAAATATAGTCTCTATAATTCTACAAATACCCATTTACTCTTCAGGTTTGAAGAAAATATAATAAACATCTTATACAAAGAAATTTTTCAATAAAAAGATAATCATACCCTTATTATTCTTCATATTATACAAAGCCAAAAGCATGCCTTTTTTATTTTTTTTAAACCTTGATTTCCATTAAATGAATTGCCTGGTCTGAGCTACATGACCGATATAGACAACCAATCAGAAAAGAAAAACCACATTAAGCAGAAAGTAAAAGCAAACATAAGCAAAAGGAAAACTCAATAAACTCCCAAACCATACCCCAAGCCAAACCCTAAAATCGAAATAGCAAAAGAAATCAACGATAAACTCCCTAACTCAAAACCAACTTTGTTGCGATTAACAGAAACAACAGTCATCAAGGAGAAACTTTAAGATCCTTCATGGAGATCCAAAGTACCCATTCTTCATTTCTCAAAGTTATTGCAAATTACCCAGTCTTCTTCGTACCCATGCATCCTAGTCTGCAACCACCACTCGATTGATGGTCCTTGGGGCCTCATCCATCTAGTATCGAGGTTCTCGAAACCTATGTCCTTCTATCGCAAGTGTATGCGTCGGTTCATGTCGCGTGTGAAATGATATGTGAATTGTGTAAGCATACACGTCAAATCAACTGATAAAGTGATAAGTGAGATCGTCTCCACAGGGATCGAATTAGGTATACAAATGGTCAAGTTATTATGATAAAGTTATATTAATGTTATTGAAAAATAATGATAAAAATGTGGTGGTAAACAAAAGGAATATTAATGTAAATAATATGTGTAACTGATGAATCATTGAAAATGCTGGGACAATGCAAGAGTAAAAATGCAACGGCAATTAAGAAAATGATTATATGAATAACATGTAACTGAACAAGTAAACAACTAAGGATGCGATGGAAAATCTACTACGAAAAGGCATAAGGGATATACGATGTTGATATGGAAGGTCAGAATTATTAAGAATCTACACTTACTGTCAATAATGCCTTGTTAAAATCGTAATCAATCTATTGCTCAAAAGAGTTCTAAAGTGGTCTGTTTCTTTCGAGAGAAGAAACCTCAAGTTACCTTACCCATGTCTATAGGCCTTTAATATGGTACCCTACACTATTTTCTTCTGTATGAATGCTGCTCTATGTCTAGAGTCTACTACAAGTATCTATCGAGTACTTACTCATATCATTCAATTTTGGTCCGACTAATCCAACCTTTTCAGAATTAAATTAGTTTATTGGCATGACGCACAGTCGTCTATGTCTAAGGATTGCAGACATAAAATTTAGAAATAAAATAATTGAATGAAACAGTATATTAATTCAAATTTATGCTTCAACCATTACAGAAAATAAAGGTTTCATCAAGTAATCCTAGCCCTATGAGATTTAGCTCATGCGTTGGCAAATAAAATTCAAAACCAAAATATCATTCAACATCGTTTCAATGAAATTAATTCATGGAGGAATAGATTAAGAAATAATAGAAGAACGTCGGGAAGAAAACTTTCGCATGTCCAGTTCATACTCCAGCGAAACAGTGTCTTGTGATGGTTGAGAGGGTTTGCCTTCGTCTTCCTATTTCCTTCTTTACTCAGCCGCTACCCCCTAGTTTGCCTATAGATATCCACACTTGTTCGTCTTTTTAGGTTTCCTCATTTGGCTTTTTATAAGCCTTTTCCCTAGGGTAAATCCAACAAACCAAGATAACTTTTATTTTTTTAGATTCCTTTTTCGGTTTAAAATCCCTTCATTTAGGGTACGTGGTTATCAACCCATGATCTCATAATCTTTTTTCCTCTTTTTTAGGAAGATTTTCTAGTACAAGTAGAGTTGGGCTAAAATTGTTATGCGTTGAGTGTTGACTCGGTCTTCCTAGAATTGCCACGATATTCGTGTTGGAAAACTGTCCAAACTTTTGCCAAGACAAACCTTCATTCCTTTTTTCTTTCTCCGCATCCTGTACCTGCCAATTACTACCAAACATATCCTTCCCATAAACAAGTAAAAGTAACATATAAAATAACATTTAAGATAAGTCCAATTTTCTTAATGTAATGCAATGAAAATTACAAATAGAATGTCCTAAAATGCAACTAAATTTACTTAAGTACAGGCAATTAGCTAGGCCTAAAGGCATGAAATATAATTTTTTTCAAGAGTTATCACTTCATTAGCTTTTCTGTGAGCAAAATGGTAAGTAATTTCTTCAAACTATTTCGCAAGGCTTCTAATGTTCTGGATAACCGGTCTAAGAGCCGACGTATCTTCTACCTGTGATTTAACCTTCTTGATGACCGACTACGAATCACCTTCTAAAAGGACTCTATGAAACCCCATCTCAGTTGCAAAAATTACTACTCGTTCACATGCTTGGCCTCTGCTAAGAATGCATCCGCGACATCGTAATAAGGGTACGTACATGCTCCCATAACTTGGCCAACATCATTTCTGATGAGAATAACTACAATATAAATGTTAGATTCTGCCTGGAATGAGGCATCAAAATTTATTTTTATAATGCCACTGTCTAGAGGTCTCCATCATTCCTTCATCATAGGTCGTACTAGTAGTGTAGCTATACTGATAGAATCATTTTCCTGAACATACCCATGAATAAAACCCACCAAATCCTGCATTGACCTTTTGATACCATCATGCACCAACTGATTGCACATATGCCATAGAGCCCAGTAAGTTGTGATCAATAATTTCCTAGCTTCATTGTCACACCCCAAAATTGGGCCTAGAAGTTTTGAGGGAAAAATGGGGAGGGTTTACACTAGTGAGCTCGGGAATTTTGTTAGCATGCTATTCGGGAATTTTTTGTTTATGGCATTTTAAAAATTAAAACAATTTTTGAAAATAACGTTCAAAAGACTTTCAATTTTGAAATAAATACTGATTTGTAAAAGGGTCTAAGTTATGAGTTTTTAAAAGGCAATTAAACCAAATTTTAATTTTCACCCTATTTTCCCCCTTAATCTTTATTAAACCCACGTTAATCTCTTCTCCATATTTTTGTTTTGTTGTCCATTGCATTCCAAAGCTCCCCTCATTCAATTTTGAATCCCAAGCTTAATTCCTTAGATTTCTATCATTGCTGTAACACGCCAAAATAGGGTCTAAGAGTTTTAGGGGTATTTTAGGAATTTTAGCCTCAGAATGTTCAGAATTTTGCAACATGGTTTATCGATAATGTTTTTGACTATGGTTTTTATAAAATTAAATCAATTTTAGAAAATGAGTTTTAAATACCTGTAATTTTAAAAAAAGACTGATTTGTAAAAGATTCAAAACTAAGAGTTTTTAAGAGGCAATTAGACCAGATTTTAAAATCTAACCTAAAAATGCCTATTTGTAGTTTTATTTTCACATTAGTCTTCTTCTCCTCTCATACTTGTGCCATCCATAGTTCTCCTAACTCTCCCAATTGATTTTTAATTCCAAATTCTAATTCCTTTCGATTTGTATATCTATTAAGTTATAAATCTCCATAGAAGTTAAGAAAAACACCCAAAAACACCATAGTTTTCTCCACTGTCAAGCTTTCGAGTTTTCAATCAAATGCCCATTTTTCATCGTTTAAGGTAACGATTGAACTCCTAAATAGTTTTAAATGTTATTTAGTCTTTAAAACTAAGTTTTTAGCCATGAAATTGCATGTTTTGAATAAAAGCCGAAAATTGGCTCGTTAATGGTGAATTTTAGGATTTTGAGTAAAAATGTGGTTTCAAAGTGTTTTTTAACTTGTTTTAATATGATTAGAAGGTTTCTAAAATTAATTTGATGTTTTGTAAAAGAATTTTTGTGTTTTAATGAATTTTTAGAAAATTGCCATAAAACATGGGGAAAAAGTCGATACCATGAATTAAGTAGTTTTGTGTGGTTTAAAGCTTAGTAATTAGTCGTAGGTGAATTATAAGATGAACAGAATTGGTTTTAGGTGAAAATATTAAGTGTTGATCGAGATATTTGGATTTCAAGTTAGTTATGTTAAAGGTTTTGAAACATGAGAACATAGCTTATGTAACACCCCTAAACCGTATCCTTCACCGGAATAGGGTTATGGAGCGTTACTGTAAAAACATAACTCAAATCATTCATTTCCAAACATTTCATAAATCATAACATAATCCATTCAAATACATGCATATCATCCCTTATTCGAGCCCTCGAGGCCTTAGAAACACATTAGAAACGATTCAGGACTAAATCAGAAACTTTTAGAATTTCATGGTAAAAGATAGAAAACTTCACACTGCAGGGGTCACACGGCCATGTGGCCAAGCCGTGTGAATTACACGGCTGAGACACACGCCCGTGTTTTAGGCCATGTGGACATTCGAAGTAAGGACTCACAGTTGTGTCCCAGCCCATGTCTGTACACGTGTAACTCTCTGACTTGGGTCACACGGCCAAGCTACATGCCTGTGTGCAAGGCCGTGTAACTCTCGAAATGGCCTCACACGCCCTTGTTCCAAGCCATATGCTAGGCCATGTGCTAGGCCATGTAACTGCCTCACTCTCAACCCTTTGAAACTTACAAGGGACACGCAACCATGTCGCATGGCCATGTGTCACACATGACTGAGACATACACTTATGTCTTTGGTCGTGTGGACGAGAAATAGACCAATTTCAAGCCATTTCCTTCACCCTAAACAAGCACACACCCACAAGCCATTTGCACATATCACCAAACCTTTAAAACATACCTAAAACATGCATGATAAGACTAATTCAATATAGCATCTATTTATACAACTAATATGCCAAAAGGCACCTCAATCACAACAATCAAGTATACTTAAACGTATGTATAATTTAGCCATTCATCAACCATACATTTCTAATCTATTGCCATACCAAACTTACCTCACATTCAAGCATACTAAATTAGTCATTCAAAACATAACTTTACTTGACCATTTCAACACCAACCATCAAAGCATTAAAATGCCAAAAGTTCATCAACCAGAATACCACATTTACAAGCCAAACATAATGACCAAATCATCAAACATAATTCTCCTATACATGCCATTATAACCATGACTCAAAACATCAAAATCTATCAAAATAGTCGCAGGATAGTGTGATAGATCTCTGACGAGCTTCCAAACCGATCGAGCTTTCGATAATCTATAAAACATAGGAAATAAAAACAACGTAAGCATATAATGCTTAGTAAGTTCGTAATTCATGAACAAAGCTTACCATTTTCATAGCATAATCATAAAATAGACATGATAAATCCAACACAAGCTTGGTGCAAGCCTAAGCATCACCAACAACAGAAGTTAGTGCTTAATCATATAACTTAGCACAATTCATCACATGGTAAGGTAAAGTTCATAATCATAATACATATGAATTCATACTTTTTATAACATGGCTATACATACCTTGTTCATCAATACTTCATCCCTTTCCATAATCTCATGGTGTAATCAACCGGAACGCTTACCGGTTTATCCCTTTACATACTCGTTGAACCACTTAGAATAATATCAGATACACAGAAAGCTCACACAAAGTGTGCTAACACATGGGCAAAACCATTCCTTTTTTTATCCTTTACGTAATCGCTCATATGAGCCATAAATAGGCCTGCTCAAACAAGCTAATGGTCAGAACATAGCTTCCCAATGCAGCTCACACAAGCTAATGAGTATCTGCAACAAATGCCAAAACTCAGCCATCAATAGGATGTTTAGGACCAGCACCCGAAACATGGTAACCCTATGACATGTCATTTGTATCTTATATGTTCCTAAGGTTCAAACAGGACTCAATAGTCGTTGTAACGTAGTTGGATTTTTTGTCGAGACATAATATGATAAATAACATAATAGCATTTAAATCAAATACATTAAAACACTATTTAAACTTACTAACTTACCTCGATCACAAGAACAATGAAATAGGAACGATTAGTTCGACAGTTCATCTTTCTCTCGGTATAAATTCATACGAGGCTTAACTTGATCTAAATAATCAAAATCAATCCATTCAATATTCATTCTTTCAAATCAGTTCAAATTCATACTTTTGCAAATTTACACTTGTACCCCTAATATTTTAACTTCTTTACAATTTAGTCCTTAAGCCTAAAAATTGAAATTCATGCAATTTCATCCACATACATAGCTAGCTGAATTCAATACACACTCATACAAGTCATTCTTTCACAATTTCAACTTGTATTTTCCACATTTTACAAATAAATCCCTAATTGACATTTTCAACAAAATTCACTTTACAAAAGTTGTTTATTTATCAACAAGGATTCATTTTCTTCCAACAAACATAGAAAACCACATGAATAAATTCATGAAAAACCCCTAACCTTTCAATAATTTTGCAAATTAGTCTCTAGGCTAGCTAGACTAAGCTACAACGATCCCAAAAACATAAAAATCATTAAAAACGAGACCGAAATTCACTTACATGCAAGAGGAATGTCTAGCCGAACTTAACAAGCTCCCATGGAGGTTTTGTTTTTCAATTTCGGTGGTGAAGTTCATTAAGGAAAATAATAGCTTTTTCTTTTATTTTTTTTACTTAACATATTTATCATTTTACTTAAATAACCTTATAATTTAACGTTTAAAACATACATTTAATGTCCATATTTGTCCACTCATTATAACCATAGTCTATTATGACATAAATCCCTTAACTAATTAATTTCATAGCCATTTAGTACCTTTAACTTATAGAACTCTAATTTTGCACCTTTTTTAATTTAGTCATTTTCACCAAATTAAACATGCAAACGTCGAAATTTCTTAACGAAATTTTTATATGATCTTGCTAAAATACTGTAGACATTAAATTAGTAATAAAATAAATATTTTCACATTGGATTTTTGGTCTTAAAACCACTGTTCTGATTTTACTGAAAACGGGTTGTTACAGCTAGGCTTATGTTTTATATGAGCTTGCTAAAATACTGTAGACATTAAATTAGTAATAAAATGAATATTTTTACATTGGATTTTTGGTCTTAAAACCACTGTTCTGATTTTACTAAAAACGGGCTATTACAACTTAGGCTTATGTTTCTTATTGCTTATGGTGAGTCCTTACCTGATTTTTGATGTATTGTTGTGTGAATTATTGGGTTGAAGCTTCAGATTCGTTAGGGCCTTTTACGAGTAAAGATAAAGGTAAGGAAAAGCTAGTTTGAATTTTTGACTTTTCGACGAAAGCGTAATTTGTGAGTGTTTGGAATAATTACTTGTGGAAATGATTCAATGTGTTATTTGGGAATTTAGTGGTGGCATAAACCCCTACTCTAAATTTCAAGTGTAAGGTTTCTCATACCTATGTTATCTTGTGAACTATGTGCTTATGTGTTTGTGAATATGTGAATTGAGATGAGATGCTATAACATGTGATATGTGGTTATGATAACTTTTTTGAAAGTACAAGTGTGTACATGATATTTATATGTTAAATTTTAATGATAGTGTTTTTTCTAAAGATGCAAATATGCAGTTATAGTGTATGGATAATCGGTAAGTGATATGTGTTTGATTGTAGATATTTTGTCCTTATAATCTTGAAACCGTTGGATATAGTTGGCCTGCTATAGGATTGTGAGTACTCACCTATATGTACAGTGATTTTAGGCATTGAGGCCTTGGGACATGCTAGAGGAATAAGGGAATGTGAGCTAAGTTCCATTCAATGGGACATGTGAGCTAAGTTCCATTCAATGGGACATGTGAGCTAAGTTCCATTCAATGGGACATGTGAAGGGAAATAAGGAGAGTGTTAGCTTTATGCTTCACTTTTGGGACATATTTGACTCCATGAGTCTATGTGGTGTGTTGGAGATCTGTGTATCCGATGAGTGATAATAGAGCTCACTTTTACGTTTCATAGTCAAGTGCCAAATTATCTAAATTATGAATATGTATGTATTGTGTTATGTGTTTATATGATATGTGACCCTTATGCAATTCATCTATAAACATGTTTTTGAGTACTATGATATATGCTTGAATGTTATGTGATTATATGAGTATTGTGATATATGCTTGAATGTTATGTGATTATATGCGTAATGTGATACATGCTTAAAAGTGAATATGTTTACCATGTAAAAGAACTAGAAAATAATGCACGAGTAAGTACAATATGACACTAGAGTTGGAACTATTGAGGTTATGCTATATTGTTGTTTCATTAATACTTGATGAACTATTTGTAAGATAGTTGTTCTAGGCATTCACTGAGCTTGTTAAGCTCTTCCACTCCCTTCTTAAACCATTGCAGATTAGTAGTGTGCCGATGTGAGTGATGTGGTTCAAAGGGGTGACCCAAGCAAGTCCTTCTACGCTATTTCTTAGGTGTTATTGTTAGTTGTTTTTGTTTTGGAAATAAGGCAATGCGATAGACTTTTACTGATATTAGCCATGATGTATTGGATGTTTCCATAGACTATTTGTTCCTAAGTTTATGATATTCTTTTCGTATAACGTTGATTATTTCTCGGACTTACTTTTGCTGTTTGAGACTATTATTAGGCTGTTTTAATCTTTACTTGATGATGATATGATAGCATGATAAATTGGTACAAGTTAGAATGATTTTTATGCTTATGTATGTTATATTTTTCTGGTCTGAAGCAGAGGTATCGATATTCATGTTGTAAAAATGATACCTCTGTAATTTTGAAATGTGTAAGAAGTTCGTATTGTAATTTCGTATCAATACCTTATCACGAGCATCGATACTCGGGGTAACATAATTTATACTTTGGCAGAGGTACTGATAATTTTCAAGGTTTGAGTTTTTAAGCAAAAAATAATAAGTAGTTTTGGTACCGATTTTCAAAGTAGTATCGATATCACTTGAGAGAATTATAAATACCTTCAGATTCGATACCTACGTAGTCATTTTTGAGATTTTTACTAAATGGACTTTATGCATGTTTAATTATTATTATAACACTATTTGATGTATGTTTAGCATGTAACAATGATGTTAGAGAGTATGATTGACTTAAAACCTATACGAGTACTAAAATGGAGGATGTTTCGTTAGAATGAGCTTTTACTTGTTGTGTATAACATGATATGGTGGCGTGACATCCTAATATTCGGGCTTGATGACCAGGCCGAGTATGGTTGTGTTACAATTCCCTAAGCCATAAATCTCCATTGTACTTCAAGAAAACATCCAAGAACACCATAGATTTCTCCATTGTTGAATTTGTGTGTTTTTTGGGTTTTTGATCAAACGTTTGATTTTTCGTCAACTAAGGTAATGATTTGATTCCTTATTAGTTTTTTATGTTATTTGATCCTTTAAATTAATTTTTTAGCTGATAAATCACATGTTTTAAATAAAAGTAAAAAATTAGGTTGTTAATGGTGGATTTTCAGATTTTTGGTAAAAACATGATTTCAAAGTGTTTTTCAATTAGTTTTGACATGATTAGAAGGTTTCTAAACTTACTTTAAAGTTTCATTGAAGATTTCCAATGTTTTAATGAATTTTCGTGAAAACTACAATAAACATGTCAAAAATTTTGATACCATGAATTGGGTAGTTTTATGTAGTTTAAAGTTTGAGAATCTGTCGTAGGTGAATAATTAGATGAATGAAATCGATTTTAGGAAAAAATATTAAGTATAGACTGAGATAATTGGAATTTATGTTTGTTATGTCGAAGGTTTCAATTACATGAGAATTTAGTTTAGGCTTGTGTTTTGATTGTTTGAAGTGAGTCTTTGGCTGATTGCTGGTTATGTTGTTGTGTGATTTACCTTGTTGTAGCTTCGGAATCGTTAGGACCTTCAACAAGTAAAGATAAAGGCAAGGAAAAGCAATTTTAAACTTTCAGCAATTAGGTGAAAGCGTGATTGTTGAGTGATTGGAATCGCTACTCGTAGACACGATTCATAGTGTTAATTGAGAGCTTAGGAATACCCTAAACCCTTATACTATGTTCCCAGTGTAAGCTTTCTATTTCCCTTGCCTTAATTTGGTAAATTATGTGATTATATGAATAATTCTAGATTGAGTATTATGATACGATATTGTGATATGGGACATGTGTGATGACTATTGTGAATAGTGTTGTGCTGTAGGCATGATATACATGCCAAATGACAGTGATAATGATATGCTAATAATGCAAATATGTAACGAAAGTGAGTGGAATTTCGGTAAGTATATAAGTGTTGAATTGTGGAATGTGATATAATTATGATAGATAATATGTGAGAATACTTGTATATGATATATGATGTACTAATTTTAATGCACACATATGTTGTCGGTTATGTGGTGGCTTAATGAGCATTATTGTGGCACTTAAAGTGCAATTGAATGTGAACCCAATAAGTATGCATTGTGTACAAGTTGTGATGCCAATTGACGAATATGAACAAAGATGATGTGCATTAAATCAGTAATTAAAAATGTGTAATTATGGATATTTTGGTCTTGTGATCTCTTGAAACCATTAGATATAGTTGGCATGCCATAGGATTGTGAGTACTCACCTATATGTATTCTGTTTTTGGCATTGTGACCTTGGGATAGGTTGGAGAGATAAGGGAAAGTGAGCTAAGCTCCATTCAATGTGACATGTTTGGTGTGTTGGAGAGTGTTAACTTTACGCTTCACTTTTTGGGATATGTTCGACTCTATGAGTCAATTGGTGTGTTGGAGATTCGTGTATCCAATATGTGGTAATAGAACCCACTTTTATGTTTCATAACCTCAAGCACCAAATTATCGTTTAAATGTGATATTATATATTGTGATAACACGATTTGAGATGGATGCATAAGCATGTGAATAATATGATAAATGAGTTTATTTGAGTTTCATGAAAATATTAGTATGTTCTCATGGTAAATTGTGTATGTAATTGTAGTTTGGGTCATTATAATTTAACTTGTGATTGCATGTGAATATATAAGCTAGACTTGTGAGTTATTAAAGCATGTATACATTGTTTAGTCTTGATGAATTATTGTAAAATGAGTTATTTGAATATGAGTTGAGTGTAGCCATACCTGAGAGTATATGTTAGTTTTATAGTTTAGGTGAATATGTTATCTTGGCATGGTTAGGATATGGTTGTGAATGTGTTGTAGTATGCTATTGTTTAACCTCTAATGTTGTGTATACTTTGTGGTTATTCTGACATTCAATGAGATTGTTTAAGCTCATCCACTCTCTCTAGCCATTGCAGATATTTAGCATTTACGGTGTGAACGGTGCAGGGATACCAAGAAAGTGATCCAAGTTAGGCTTTAGTATTTACGTAGGTGGTATTAATATTTTTTTTGAACTGTGGGGAGAAGGCATTGTGGTTAGACTTTGATTTGTTATTATTCTGGTCCTCATGATATTTTATGCGTTTAGCTTTCTAGCACTTTTGATGGATGTTATAATTATTTCATTGGTATTGTTTTGGTTTGAAGATTTGCTATGTTGAACTACCATGAACTGTATGTATGGTAAATGGACGTTAAATAATTTGGTAGAACTGTTGCATGATATTGCCATGATGTTTTGAATATTTTGTAGCTTAATTATTCCTAGGAACTATAGGCTTGGACCTTGTTACGTTGATTCTTGCTCGGACATATTTTTGATGTTTTAACTGTTATTTTGGTCGTTTTGACATTGGTTTAAAGAGGTAAATCATGCATGTTGATCAGATATTTGTTGGAATGGATTAAATGCTTAGACGTGCTATATTTTTGTGGTCTAGAGCAGAGGTATCGATATTCGGGTTATAAAAATGATACCTTTGTGATATTCCGATGTGCAGGAAGTCAGTATTGTAATTTGGTATTGACACTTTACCATGAGTATCGATACTCAAGGTAAAATAATCGATAATTTAATAAAGGTACCAATAATTTTTGGGATTTTATTTTTTTAACAAGAAACACAATGTCGTTTTGGTAACGAGTTTCTAAGCTATATCGATACCATCTGAGAGAAATATCAATACCTTTGATACAGTATCGATACCTACTTGATTTGTTTTGAAACTTTGCTATGTGGTTCTAATGCATGTTTAATGAGTGTTCTAAGTCTGTTTTGATGAATGTTTAACATGTGTTGATGATGATTGGAATTTGTATGACTCGTAAATATTATGAAAGCTAAAATGAAAGATGTTTACTTAATAAAGAGACCATTTGGATATAATGTTATGTGTGATGGTGGTGTGGCATCCTGATACTCGAGCTCGGCGACCAGGCCGGGTATAGGGTGTTACTTTTATTATCTTAAACAATGAATCTCTTTACTAACCAAAGTTTATAATCTAAGGGTAATAACATTGGGGACATCGAGATCTTCAAAAGATACCATACCTGCTTTAAGATTCGAAAATACCTTATCATAAGTTTAGCATCCTTCGATGACTCCTTACACAAAGGGAATATATATTCAACTGGAAATCTTGGTTTAGCTAGATTCCCATTTGTAGGCATATAATTGTTTAGAAGTTTTGACATGTAAAAATTGGTTTTTGTCGGGAGTTGTAAGGACTACAATTTGTTGTAAAAATCCCTAGTTATATCTGGGATGTTCAGGTGAGAACCTACAGTTTGTAAATTTTTCTTTAGAAAGACTCGATATCCATTCTTCACATAATACTCACCAGTGGCATCATACCTCCAAACCACAACATCTGGGGTCCGTGAATTGGCTAAAGGGATTTTCAAACTCCTCTCAGCTTGATCTAAATCGAAAAGACTACAAAACACATTTGCCTTCCTCATAGCCGTTTCTCCATCTATTAACTAATTCACTGTACTCTATTGAATGTTAATATTTTGACCTAAAATTCGACCATCGCCAAGTTCGAGCAGCCAAGAATCATTCCAAATGTTCACACTTTCACCAAACCCAATAAACGAAGAAAGCCCTTTTTCAATCAGCCCACGAGCACTCCAAATGATTTTTTAGGTAAGCAAAGGGTAAGAACCAATTCTTATTGGCATTATATCAGAATATGGAAGATACCTTACTTCGAACATGTTGGCTAAAAGACATGTGGGCTAGGTTAAAATATGCCAAATCTGTTTTGCCAATAAAGCAACATTAAACAACGATATATCACAAAACCCCAACCCACTAGCATCCTACGGTTGGCAAATTGTAATCCAATTACTCCAATTTATGCCCATGGATGATTTATTATTAGACCACAAGAATTTATTTAAGAGACCTTCCAACTTACGACATAATAGTTTCAGTAATATGAAACATTTGGCATAAACTGGGATTGTTTGTAGTACCGACTTAATGAAAACCTTTTTCCCTCCGATAAAAAAATATCAGATATTCTAGCTCTAACACCCTTAACCCGTATCTGTCATTGGAATAGGGTTATGGAGCATTACCGTAAAAGCATAACTGAAAAACAATCACATTCAAACATTTCATGAATCATGGTATAATTTATTCAAATATAAATATATTGTCCCTTATTTGAGCCCTCAAGGCCTTAGAAACACTTTAGAATCGATCCAGGACTAAATTGGAAACATTTGAAACATTAAGAGAAAAGAAAGAAAATTTCCTAATGCAAGGGTCACACGCCCGTGTGGCTAGGCTGCGTGACTCACACGACTGAGACACACACCCGTGTCTCAGGCCGTGTGGGCATTTGAAGTAGGGACACACAGTCGTGTCCTAACTTGTGTCCGTGCCCATGTAACTCTCTGACTTGGGTCACACGGCCAAGCCACACACCCGTGTGCCAGGCTGTGTAGCTTTCAAAAAGCAACCTTTAAAACCTATAGGGGACACACGGCTGTGTCGCATAGTCGTGTATGACACACGACTGAGACACACTCCCATGTCTTAGGTCGTGTGGACAGGAAATAGGCCAAATTTAGGCCATTTCTTTCACCCAATTCATGTACACACCTGCAAGCCATTTGCAAATTCAATCAAACCTTAAAACATAACTAAAACATGCATAATAAGACCAATTCAAGAGGTCATTTATCCATACAACCAATATGCCAAAAGACACCTCAAACACAATGTATCAAACATACTTAAAATGTGCATATTTAACCTTTCATCAACTGATGTGATCTGGCTCGGGTTAATCGAGTCATTGCACGTAGTTGCCCGATCGTCGACGAGGAGTAGTTGGAGCTGTCAAAATTGGGTGATTTAGGCTAAGGGTTGTGGAAGCTTTTAAACTGGTTTAGATGAGTGGTTTGGTGTTGGAAGGTTCGGTTTAGAATAGAAACAAGGTAGGATAAAAAAGGTAATTGATGGAGATGGAAAATAGAACTTAAACGTCAAGAAAGTTTCAATACTATAATGAGTATTGCCCCAAATCTTATATGGTTTAAGGTGAAAAGATGGAAACGGGAATATGGACCTCGACCCGTTACTTAGCAAAGTAAGAACCGAAGGTATATTGAAATGGATGAACGCCACACCAGGATTGGTGATAAGTTCGAAAAGAGTTCGGTTGACACCATTAGCACACTAGATAAGCCAAATCGAGACTCGTACAAAATTGGAGAGGAGAAAACCTCATAGGAACAATAGTTCATTCAATAAAATGTCCAAAAGTCCTTTTACAATGAAATTAATCAACTATTTATAGAACCAAGCATGGCTAGCCGAATGGGCAACTTAATGGCTAAGAATTCAGCCATGAATATGCTAGAAAATTCTAGAAAAATCATTAATTTGCTGTAGCTATATTCGGCTGAATGAGCATGAATGAAGCATTAAAAATTCGGTTCATGCTTGGAGATAATTCATGGATTGACCGAAACATCATGTTCTTCGCTAGATGCATTCATGCATTCTTAATCTTGAAGAGAGCTTAATTCCATGGATGTGCAGCCCCTGATTGTTCCAACATCTCCTTTGGATGAATGGAGCTTTATAGTGCCTTGAAAACTTGATTGGCCATCTTGAAAATACATGGAACATGCCTGAAACGTCCCAAGGTATGTTCTTCCATAAATTCGGTCCATGAATGTGCAAATGCATGAACATTCAGCAGCCCCCTCTTGCATGAACGTCCCAAGTACTTGTACTCCCTAAATGCCTTCCATTGAACCTCAATTGTGCATGCACACTCCCATACGTTGCACCAAGCCGTTCATGAACCTTGCATTAAACACATCTTCACATTCAGCTCACCTACATAAACACATGAACAACATTAAATCACACAAAATTCAGCTGAACATGTATTAATATAATTTAGACACACTAATTTAACATAATAATTAACTTATGACAAATTTAATATGATCTTAACAAGACATTAAATTCGGCATTGACTAACACACATTAAAAACATGCAATAGACTTAGACAAATTAAAACATGCATTAAAAAAACAAATAAAACACATTTAACATAAAAAATTAATATGTCCAAATTTTAACAAATTTATTAACTTAAACTAATTAACTAATTTAACTAGTAGCAATTTATTTATTTATTCCAGCAAAATAAACACAAACTAAAGTAAGCTAAAAATGAGCTCATTGAGCTAAAATTGAGCTGAATTGAACTCGATTCAGCTGGATCGATTTTCATTTTGCACTTGGCCCCTAGAGTTTAGGCCACTCTTGATGACGTCGATTTGTGTTGAAACATGATGCAACCAGGTTCGCATCATCAACTAACTTATTTCCATGCCAAACAATATCACAAATTACACATTTCAACCATACGATACTAGATTCATGCCATGTCAAAGTAAAATTACCATTTGAACCATTTTTCACATGCATCAAAACCATATAAATGACACAAATCTAGCCAGTTCCAAATGGTACCAACAACCAACATATATGCATACCATATTTCAATCTTGCACATCTATTCCAAACCTTTCATAAATCATATCATAATATGACCATGTTGAGGTCAATTCATCACCTATCACTTTAGCTTTTCAAACATGCATGATCACATTTTCAAAACAACACATAGCAACAAGGCATCAAAAGTACCAAGGTTACATCAATCATAATAACACTTATACATATCATAACAATTAGGTCAATCAACACAAGTCCACTTATACATGCCATTATAACCTTGACTAAAATATCAAAATCTACCAATTTAATCGCTGGATAGTGTGATAGATCTCCGACTAGCTTCCAAATTGATCGAGCATCTGATAATCTGTAAAGTAAGAGAAAGATAACCACATAAGCAATGAATGCTTAGTAGGCTAGTATAAACTTTAAACATAACATTCTGTTTTAAATATGAAATTTATAAATCATAAATAAACCTATACCAATGCTTCAAAATTTATCAAACTATATAACTATCAACTCACAAATGAATAGGTTCATTAACATCTCGAATACTTTCCACTTATAACATAATAAGGTCTTATATTGAATTACATAATCATCAACATTTTGTTAAAACGGTGAACCATTTCATTTACTTACTTACCATTCCATTTACTTAGCATAAGCTTAATTACATTATCAATTCACAAATCGGTGTATCTATTCATAAAATAAGTAAATTCCTTCCTTACAAGTAGGTCCTTTAACTCAACAATCCTTTTTATTTCATCATATTTTGTAACATCTATGAACTTATGATTTCAATATCTATTCTCACTCGTTTCATTTGCATAACTCACAAGACATAAGCATAAACTTGACCATAACCACAAGCTAGTGCATTAAAACATAATTCTTTCACATTTAACTAATAATCATTCTATAATTCATCATTCGTCTTAAACTTTCCTATAACCATGTCATTCGAATCACTTAGTTTCACTAATCAAGATTAAAGCTAAATAAATAAATTAATCATACTTGTTATGAATTTCTGAAGCACTTATAGGCTTAGTATTGAAAATGATTATTCATATGCTTCTGTACTATAGTAATTCAATCCAAACTCATTCATATATGTATAGAAACATATATCTTTAACCGAATAATCATCAATATAAAAAAACTCACATATGATCAAGTAATTCATTGAACATTTAACATTTAACATTTACTAATATCTTGACTATACATTTGCCTTTAACATTAAAATAATTCTGTCAAATCCATTCACATTTAGCCCAACGGACTAGTAACTTGACTCGGATACTCGGGTAACTATATCACACCAGAGGCATCATAGATGCATAACAGGGGCACCAAACTGCAGGTGGGGGTACAAATGTGGAAACAGGGGCACCGTAGTGCGAATAGGGGCACCGAAGTGTATACAGGGGCATCGAACTGCAAAAAGGGGCATCAAAGTGAAAATCCCGTACAAGCACGCATTCTAACCCTATTGGCATGCCAATTGTATCCTAGTGATTACTACGTTCAATCAGGCAGTTCTTGTAATACATTTCTTTTAAACATATTTATCATTCAAAGGCACTTCATCGTTTCCGTACACATGATATAATATAAATACATATATTCATACTGTCAATGTACCATCACAAAGATTAACATCATCTATTAATCAATTTTATATTTCTCGATACACATGCTGTAACAATTCATAATCATTCGAAATCGCATATCTCATATTTCATAAATATTCAATAGTTTTCTAATAAATCCTTTCTCACCTTATATTCGGTTACAATATTTGAGTTCCAACTCACATTTTAAACATCATATATAAGTATATACGTTCATAAATTAGCAATAACATTATTTATATTTATAGGTATGTACAATTCTATACCTATGAACTTACACGCTAAATTGTAGAAATAATTAAGTACAAAGGCTATTTGGTAATTTTCTCTTCTCCTCGTTCTTGATCTAAATTAGAATTTCATTCAATTCATTAATTTAGATTGTAAAAAATTATTTTATGCAATTTAGTCATTCGGACATTTTTACAAAATTACCCTTAACATTATACTTTTATTCAATTTAGTCCTTGAGCCTAAAACATGCAAATTAACCATTTTTAATGAAAACCCATGTCAACCGAATGTTCATGGAATCCACTACATTCCACATTTGTGATAATTTCACATCAAATCCTTATATTTTTACCATTTAAACAATTTAGTCCCTAATCGATAAATTCATCAAAATTACTTAATAAAATACTTATAATTAACAACTAATACTTCAAATTCATCATTTAATATCTAAAATCACATAGTTTTATCAATGAAAATATTAAATATCTTTAACAGTTTCAAAATAGAAGGTACGATCTAGCTGGACCTAGTTGCAACGATCTAAAAAACATAAGAAAATAAAAGAAACGGGTGAAAAATGAACTCACATGCATCCATTTAAGCTTGGTCGAAGCTTAAAGCTTCACCCCCTTTTTGTTTCGACTAAAATGATGAAGAAGATGAATGAATCATCTTTTATTTTCTTTTTCTTATTTTATTAACATTATAACATAATATAATGTTTTTATAATTTAAAAAACTTAAATTTTTTAACTAAATAACCCCACTAACCGTCCACCAACTTAAGAATGGGTAAGTTTCCCATTAAAGCCACCCAATTATAATTCTTTAGTCAATTTAACACCATTAAACTAATAGCGATTGATTTTTCCAAGTCTTACGATTTAGTCCCTTTCGCTTAATTAACTATCAAAACATTAAAATTTTTTAACGAAACTTTAATACAACCTTAATAACACTCTGTAAATATTTATGGCTTGGTTTATAGAAACGAGGTCCCTATACCTCATTTTCTAAAACTACTTAAATTTAGGGTCTTACCACTTCAACTTAATATATCATTTATATAACATAAATTATCATATCAAAAACCTTTATAAAACCATATTTGACTTGTAATTATTAAATCAAAATATTTACAAACTTACTGGTCGAATTTGTGGCCTTGAAACCACTTTTTTCGACACCACTGAAAAACAGGCTATTACACTAGCCTTCAATTTTCTTCCAAAATCCGTCCACAGAGTTAGCAAAAGCCCTCCTCTTCTGTCTATCCACCATCATTGGTAAACCCAAGTAATTTTCTAGATTTTGTAATATGCAAACACCCAAAATATTTCCCTCTACATCTCTATCATTTGTGGTCACATTTGACCCAAAGAAAATGAGAGATTTTTCAAAATCAACTTTTTACCTTGAAGCGGATTCATATTCTGTAACAATATTAGGGACTACCTGCGCTCCTCCCTTGAGGCATCCCCAAAAAGAATGCAATCATCTGGAAAGGAGAGATGATTGATTGCCAGCCTTTCTCTACCAAGCTGTGCCCCCTTCATTTCCCCTTTCTACTTTGCCTCATTCAATAGTGTTGAGAACCCTTCAACACAAATTAAGAAGAGATACAGTCTCAATTGGTCCCCTTACCTCAGCCCTCTTGATGGCCAAAGTCACTCACTAACATCATCATTAATAACCATTGTATAATATACTGAGCAAACACACCTCATAATTAGTGTCACCCAATCAGCATGAAATCCCAATCTAACCATCATTCCTACTAGAAAATCCCACTCCACTTTATCATACGGTTTACTCAAATCGAGTTTAAGTGCGAAATTCCTTTTAGGGCCCCTTTTCCTCATCTTCAGTGAATGTAAAACCTCATAGGCAATTAACACATTATCTGAAATTTGTCTACCTGGTATAAAAGCCCCTTGGGCTTTATCAATACAACAATTCAGTAGTCCACTCAATCGCCCAACTAAAGCTTTTGTATCATATTTTTGGGCTTATCAACTTTTGGAATTAAAACTATATGGGTTTTATTAGTTTCACCCATTTCAACCTCTCCTCTTAAAATCAATAAGCAATATTGAGTAATATTAGAGCCAACAATGTGGCAATACCTTTGGTAAAACAATGCTGAGAACCAATCAGTCCTTGGAGTTTAAGAGGAGACATCGGTTTGACTCCAATCTATATCAGGCTTCGGTAAATATTCATTCATGCTCTCTATAATCTTTCGTGAAACTAGCCCTAATATTCTCTCATTATCACTAGTCGTGAATTCAGTGAATAGCTTCCCAAAATACTTCAAGTGCAACCCGTAACATATCCTCTCCATTAGTGACCCAACAACCATCCTCATTCTCTAACCCATGGATTCGATTTCTTTGTTGTTGCCCCACTCTAACTTTGTGGAAGAAGTTGGTATTACGGTCCCTATTCTTCAGCCAGTTAACACAGGTCCGTTGTTCCCAAAATAATTCCTCTTTATCCACTTCAAGATTAATACCCAAATGAAAGTTAGTGATTTCTGCCAACACATCATCATCTGTATCGATATCATAGAGTTCCAGTAATCTTTCCTCTAATTTCCTTCGACCCGCCAGTTGTTCCATTTTGATGTGACGACTCTATCTTTGTAACTTCCCACCCAACTTTTCTAGTTTCACTGAGATCTATTTAGAATAAAATGCCCATCCATGCCTAATTTCCTTTTCACATGATTTTTCAAAGCACCAATTTGCATCAAAGAGAAACTTATGATTCTCCTTCCTCAACTCTTTCCGAGCTCTTCCCATTGTATCCACTAGTACCAGAGAATGATTTGAGATGGTATGACTCAAATGCTTAACAGAATAGTTTGAAAAGAGACTCCACCACTCTAAGGTCTAAACACCCCGATCATTTCTCTCCCTTATGTTGTTTGAAGACAATCTCCCTCTATCCCATGTGTACCATCTACCAATAAAGCCCAAATCACTCAACTCAAAATCTTCTAGCACCAAACGAAAATCAATCATATATTTTTCCAACTAGATCACCCGCCTTTCTTCTCAAATGAAAAGGTGATCTAACTAAAATCCCCTACAACCAACCACGTGATGAATTATCTTGTCCCAGCTGACGAAGTAGATCCTATGACAATTTTCTATACTATCTAAAGATATCCACTCTTATCATCTTGAATATTAATATCTATGTAGTACTGGGAGAAGCTCCTTAAAGTGACCAAAGAATTACCCTTCCATCCTAAAGATAAGCCTCCTTTGGATCCTATAGCCCCTATATCAATGCTGTTCTTGAAACCACATTTCCTTTGTACAACTTCCATCCTTTTCATACTAATTTTTGTTTCCATAAGAAACAAAATTTACGGAGAAATAGCTCTTAGTTTGTTCCTGTGGCGATTAATAGTCCGTGGTTTCCCCAATCCACAAACGTTCCAACTTAGAATTTTCATTACGCTCTGCTGCTCAAATCAATTTCTCAGTTAGACCTCTTCGAACATCCTCATCTAGCAATTCTGATAAGTCCCTTAGTTCTAGGCCCTAATGGGATATTATTTAGATTGGGATATAATCTCTCCAAATCATCCCTCCAAATTAGCCGCATTCCCTATCATCCCTACCATTGCGCCCATTATCCACACTCTCCTTATCCAAATTTTTGCAAACCAATCCATCCGCCTCAGGCAATTAGCGACTCACCAATGTATATCTCCTCCTCGTCCTAGCTCGAAGTGAAATATCCCATTTGAAGACTACTTTTAAGGAATCAATTCAGACCCTAATTGAACAAAAATTCTCCCCATGGCCAAGCTTACCACATATGAAACAAAAACAGGCTGAACTTTTCATATTGAAATCTTGCATAGAAAACACGATCATATCCCATCAGAACCTTCTTTTTCCGCTTTAGAGGCATGCTCACATCCAACTTCATTTTGATTCGTATGTACCTTTGAAATTTCAATGTTGGGATTGATGTATCATATTCTAGAAAGCTCCCTAAGAAATTACCAAATTTTTAAGCGATTACCTTCGTCATTAACCCCGGTAGCAATCCATGCTCTTGGACCTAAAATCCAATCGATAGTAATGGAACTAACGTCGGATCTTCCCCCAGTTGAATCTTGTGCAGTAGGAGTAAATGGTTGTTAAAGAACGATGGAGTACCTACTATCACTCTATTCATATCCATTGTATGAAAAAGTTGGAAAAGGTACCTTTTCTCACCAAGATCTGATATGGATATCCCCCAAAGGGTTGCCATAAGTCAGCCATCGTATTATGCATAGAAGGGAAGTGGACCACAATATCAGTCAAGCATCGCCCCACCTGACAAATTTTATGCTCATTATCCACCACCAGAGCCTTTTGCTGAAACACCTCTTCATCCTCATCTATGAGATTCAAAATTAGCCAGTTCTTTCTCCACAATCACGTAGAACCAAATATTCAAAGAAAGCAATCCCTAGCACTCTTAACCAAATTGTGTCAAAAGACAGACTAAAACCATGTCAAAAGACAAACAGTAGAGCTATAAATTTAAAAAAAATTATAAATAAAAATCTAAAACTTAAACCACATTATAAATAAATAATATAAAATTTACTTAAATAATATTATAAATAGAAAACTATATATTTACTTAAATAACATTACAAATGAAAGATTCAAGGTTTAAATAATTATAAAATTTAAGGTAAACAATCCCATTAGTCACTCTGAATTAGATCATTCATATTTTGGTCATCTTAATTTTTTTTGTTGATTGGGTATTTAAATTAACCAAATTAATCACTTCACCATTAAATCCATCTACTCCATCGTTATATCTATTTTTTTTCAAATTTTCCTTTTTTTCTTATTAATTAATTTTATTTTATCCTTATGTTTTTCTCTGTCCTCTCCTATTCTCCATCTTATCCCTCGGCAATAATCACCTAGCCACAATATATCACCCTTAACCTCAAGTCATCATTTTCACTTCCTACCTTGTTGACAAGCACAACCAACACCACCAATCCCTTTATTGCTTATCACCAAGCCCTTAATCACCATTTCTTAAGCCTTTAGATCCCAAAATGTAAGCTCTTACACTATCGCCTATAAAATCAACCAATGCTTAAAAAATCATAAAAAAATATCCTCAATACCAAAAACCATAAACACAACAACACACCCAATAAAAAAAGAGAAGGGGTTTCAAATCCAAGAACCAAAAAGCTGTAAGAAGGAAAGCAAAAAAATGACATAAAAAAATCAAAACATCAAAAAAAGAAAGATGAGAGAAGATGAAACCCAATTTAGGTTCACGGTGGTTGTTTAGACGGTTAGATGTTGGACAATCATGGTATCCACAGTAAAAAGTTGCAGACAAGGGTAAGAAGAGGAAAGAAGGAAAATAAGGAGAAAGAAGAATAGTCCAATGATGTTCGTCAACATGACAACACTTGCTAGCAATGGTTCGAAGAGGAGAGTGATGAAAACTTTAAGGGAGGTGGTAGCGACAAAGTTTATTGGGTAAGAAAGGAGAAGATAAAAAAATAAGGAAGAAAAAAAATTAACGAAAAAAGAAAGAAAACAGAAATGAGAATATTCTATTAAATTTAATGGTGGAGTGAGTAATTTAGTCAATTTAATTTACAATAATGACCATTTAAAAAAATAGGGTGACCAAAATAGGAACGATCTAATTTTGGAGTGACTAACGAGGTAGTTTACCCTAAAATTTATGTTTATAATAAAATTTGTCATTATTTAATAAATTTTTACAATTCTAATAATATTTTATATTTTTATTTTTTATTCTTTTCAATACATTAGCTCGATCAATCAATAGAAATGTTCGAGAGAGGGGTAAATTGACCTTTTAAAAATTAGTGGAAGCAAGACAAGAAAAAAAGAAACAATGAACACAAGAATTTAGAGCGATCCAACCCCAATTGCCTACTCCACTACCTTAGCTTTCCACCACTAAGGATTTTACCAAATTCATTAATTTGATTTAACCATTGAAGATGATGTTTAATCTTACAACTCTTTTAAGATTTCTACCCAAATCTTAGGACTTAAACTCTCTGAAAAGAGTAAAAAAATGAGCAAATAATGAAACAATCTCTAAAAGATTAGGATGTTTGCCAATTAAGCACTCACATAATAAAAACACTTGAGCTAAAAAAATTATAATGAATGCTCACAAGTGTTTACAAGAAAAGATGAAGAATTTTAAGCACAAAGTGATTGGTAATGAATTTTTGATGTATCTTGAAGCTCTTGATCTTTTGTAATTTCTTTTTTGTTGAAGAGGTTTTGAAAGCTAGTATTTATACTTTCTAATTAATTTCCAACCATTGGGGTTGGTGGGAAATTGAATAGAGTTGTTGGATATGTAAGAACTAGTGCATTAATGTCTTCTACAACAACAAGTATCGATACCTTTGAAGGGTATCGATACTTTGGACATTTAATGGCTTTGTTTAGTTACCGTTAAAGCCTATAGTATCGTACAATATAAGAAATATTGATACCTTGGGGAGGTTATCCATACTCGGGCAATTTTTTGTTTGATTTTCAAAATATCGAATCTCAAAATAGTATCGATACCAGGAGAAGGTATTGATAAATTTTGCAAGGTACCAATACTTTTATGAAGGTATTGATATTTTGTATTGGTGCTCAATCTTCTATGAGAAATAGAAACTCAAATTGGTATCGATATTTGGTTAGAGGTATCGATACTTGGTTAAATGTATCGATACTATGGATTTTTGCTCAATCTTTCTAAACTGTGAAGCTCAAATTGGTATTGATATCTTAGAGGGTATTGATGCCCTGACCCTGTGAGCATCTTAACTTGTTTAAAATCTTTGCAAAATTATTTATTGTTTTGAAGAAGTTCCAAAATATTTTCTAAGTGTTTGAAAGATTAGATTTAAAATTTTATATGTGAGAAATATTTTGAAACAAATTTGTGATTTGAAATTTATCAATTTTATTTCAAAAACAAGTTTTATTAAAAAACATTTATAAAAAACTTAGTTTAACGATCTCCCCTTTTGATATAACAAAACATTTTGGTAAATTTTATGAATAAGTTACTCCCTTTCTAAAAATCAATTTCAATTAAAGGCTCGATTTTGTCTCCGAAAGGTAATAACAAAATTGTAGGATTAATAACCAAAATTTTATAAATTTACCTTTTCTCCGCTTTTGGTTATATAAAATAAATCAATGTAAAACTTAAAGAGAAAGAGAATAGTTAGTCCAAAATATAAAGCAACTATGTACAAGGAACTAACTTTGAAAATAAAACAACAAAGTACTTCAAAATACTAAATAAACATTAATGTGCAATAACCACATGAATAGGAAAATAATTCAAACAATGCATAAGATCAAAAATGAACATGAAGATGCATGAGTGCAAAAATGAATCCTAATCATCTTAGGGTGGTTGCAATGGAGTAAACTGTGACATAAGTTAAGCCATGTGTTCCTCTAACGTAGTCATCCTAGCCCCTAAGCCTCGAAATTCGTCACAAACAGCATCACAAAAACCTTTAAATTTATCGTTCAAAGAGTTAATAGCGTTAAAGAAAGCAGTAGTCTCGGTCAAAAATAGAGTGGCTACTGGTGGAGATTACTTGGGGGTTGGAACCTGATCACCGCCTTCAAAATCTTCATCTTCCTTATTATGGGGTTTAGGTTGAGCACCCTTGACCTATGTACCAATACGGGGGTCCTTAGTGTAGCCAGTATGTCATATGGCAACAAAAATATGAGAAGTAGGAGTGGCCAAAGGAGGATTGCCTCAAGTTTGAATTTTAAGGCATTTGAAAAATGTACGAGAGGTGGGTCCCGAATGGTAAAGTGACAGAGCTAGTAAGCTCATTGCCAATAACCTTGAATATCTCGTTAAAGATTATTCAGGCAGGGCCAGGTCACTTATTTTTTTGAAAGTAATCAAACCACCAATAATTGATGGCTCGAAAGGAAACATGTTTGGAAATAGGGCAAAAAATCCATGTAAGAATTAAGTGAAGAAAATGGTCATAAATATTGAGCTCGGAAGCATCCGAGCTTGAAATGATTAAGGCTAGGTTTGAAGGGCTTTTTTTATTTGACTCGCCATAGGGTGGTAATTTTAAAAATTCCCTAAAATTTTCTAAGGTGAGACAGGTGGGAGTGTTCATAAGCAAATAATTTATTACAATAATGGTCTCACTTAATGGGCCATGTTCAAGCAAATCATTCAAATAAAATTCTTAGACAAGGTTTGAATGAGTTAGAGAACGATTTTGTCATCCCTCAAGTTTATGGGTTTTCTGTATTTTCAACCAAACGTCCATTTTTCTTTCGTCGAAGGTAACGATTCACTTTCTTATTAATTTTCAACCAAACATTTGTATTCTCATCCCTAGCCTTTAAAAATGAGTTTCTAACCCTTGAATTGAGAGTTTTGAATAAAACCTGAAAATTGGGTCATTAATGGTGGATTTTGGGATTTGGAATAAAAATGTGGTTTCAAAGTGTTTTTCAATTATTGTTTATATGAATAAAAGGTTTTTAAACTGAGTTTAATGTTTTGTTAGAGATTTCTTAAGCAAAATATGAAAGACAAAAAATACAAAAGAAATAATAGTGAAATTTGAAATTAATTTTATTTATTTATTCATCGTTCAAATAAATATAGCACAGTTACATGTTTACTACAATTGGGCTTATTTCCCAACACTGAATGGTCGTTTTGTGCACATTGTGAGTGCAGGCATCCTGGTGAGTGCCTGAAGATGACAATTGGTTGTTTTAAATCTGGTTCAAAGGAACATTTTCTAAGGGATTGCCCAAATAGAGTAGAGGTTTTGCAGACTCAGTGTTCGGCACTTGCTTCTACGCCTAATAGAGGCCGTGGTCGTGGTAGAGGTAATGGGATCGATTGGGCAATTAATTGTTGCTCATATTGTTACTACACAGGGTGAGTCTGGAGGTCCAGCTCGGGTTTATACAGTTAGGGAGCCAGAGGATGAAGATCTGGCTGATGTTATTGTAGTTACTTTCACTTTGCAGTCTACTCCGTTATTTTATTTGGTTGATTATAGTTCTACGCATTCGTATATCTTAAGTGAATTAGCTTGTAAGTTAGGGATTCTTGTAGATACTATTGATTTGGGTATGATTGGTACTAGTTCTTTAGGTGATACTGTGGTAATGAATATAGTTTATTGTAGATTCCCCCTTACAATTTAGGGGCACATTTTCTCTGTTGACCTTATGGAATTGTCGTATTACGATTTTGATGTGATTCTTGGTATGAACTGGTTAACTGAGCATAAGACTAAGGTAGACTTCGAAACGAAAAAATTTACTTTGAGGAATAGTGATGGTTTAGAAATTGTCGTTATTGGTGAAAGATCGGGATTCATGTCTAATATGGTTTCAACTATGAAGGATAAGAAGTTGATGGGGAAAGGTTGTGAAGCTTACTTAGCTTATTTGATGAATTCAGTTTTTAAGGAGTTGAGAGTTTAGGATATTCATACCGTTAAGGATTTTCTTGACGTGTTTCCTGAAGAATTGTCTAGTTTGTCATCGAAACGAGAAGTAGAGTTTTATATTGAGCTCTATCTTGGTACTGCACCAGTCTCTTTTGCACCCTATCGCATGGCACAAAAAAAGCTCAAGGATTTAAAGATTTAGTTGCAAGAGTTGCTTGAGAAAGGGTTCATTTGACTAAGTGTATCACCGTAGGGTGCACCGATTTTTTTGTGAAAAAAAGGATGGTACAATGCGGTTGTGTATTGACTATAGACAGTTGAATAAGTTGACTATCATGAACAAATATCATTTGCCTCGAATTGATGACTTGTTTGATCAGTTTTGAGGTGCAACGGTGTTTTTGAAGATTGATTTAAGATTTAGGTATCATTAGTTAAAGGTGAAAGAGTCTGATATCTTGGAAACTACTTTTAAGAGTCGTATGGGCATTATGAGTTTTTGGTCATGCCGTTCGGTTTAACTAATGCCCCTGCTGCTTTCATGGATTTGATGAATCGATTATTTCATTCATACTTGGATTAATTTATGGTTGTCTTCATAGACGACATTTTGGTGTATTCTCATTCCGAGGAAGATCATGATGCACGTTTAAGAGTTGTTTTGTAGATTTTGCAAGATAAGCAATTGTATGCTAAGTTCAGTAAATGCAAATTTTGGCTTAATGAGGTGACGTTCTTAGGTCATGTTGTGTCGACAGAGGGGATCCGTATGGATCCAAAGAATATTAAGGCGATCTTATAGTGGAAGCCACCTAGGAGTGTTACTGAAGTTCAGAGTTTCTTGGATTTGGCTGCCTACTATGGTAGATTTGTCGTAGGGTTTTCCCTTATTGATGTACCTTTAACGAAACTACTTCAGAAAAACGTGGTGTTTGAATGGATTGATAGAAGGTAGAAAAGTTTTGAATGACTTAAAGTAGTACTAATTGAGGCATTAGTGTTGGTTCAACTAGAGCTTGGAAAGGTTTTGTGGTTTACAGTGATGCTTCATATTTGGGACTCGATTATGTGTTAATGCAAGAGTGCAAGGTTGTGGCATATGCTTCGAGACAGTTGAAGACACATAAGCGTAATTGTCCTACTCATGACTTGGAGTTAGCTGTTGCGGTGTGCGTGCTTAAAATTTGGCGTCATTACTTGTATAGAAAGAAGTGTGTTATCTATATGGGTCATGAGATCCTAAAGTACGTTGTCACCCAAAAGGAGTTGAATTTATGGTAGAGCCAGTGGATTGATATTTTGAGGGATTATGATTGCGTGATAGAGTATCATTCTGGCAAGATGAATTTTATTGCTGACGCTTTGAGTAGGAAGTCGATGACGAAATTGAGAGCTCTATTTGCACGCTTAACTTTAGCTAGTAATTGTGGTTTGTTAGTCAAATTTCAAGTGAGGCCGACTTTGTCACAACAAATTCAGGAGAAGTAGTGGTTAGATGGGGAGTTGTTAAAGTGGAATCGATAGGTTGAACAATGTGTTAAGGGAGATTTTTATGTTGGCAGTGATGATATATTAAACTTTCGAGGTAGATTGTGTGTGCCGTATGATATAGATTTAAGGCAAGCAATTCCTACTGAGGCTCATAGTAGCCCTTATACTATACATCTCGGTAGTGGTAAAATGCATCATGATCTTCAAGAGATTTATTGGTGTCTTGGGTTGAAGCATTATGTTAGGGATTTTGTGACACCATTTTTTTTATCAAAAGGTAAAGGAAGAGCATTAGTTTCTTTTAGGTTTGTTGCAACTGATTGCGATTCCTAAATGGAAGTGGAAAAGGATCACTATGGGCTTCATCTCAAGTTTGCCTTTGACTCTGATGAAGAAGTATTTAGTGTGGATAATAGTTGATCGATTCTTAAAGAGTACGCATTTCTTGGCAGTACGTACCAATTATTTTTGGCAGAAGTTGGCAGAGTTGTACATTGCTGAAATTGTAGGTCTCCATGGAGTTCCAATTTCTATTATTTCAGATAGGGATCCGTATTTTACATCGAGGTTTTAGAAGAGTTTGCAAGAGGATTTAGGGTCGAAGCTGAGTTTCAATACGGCTTATCACCCCCAAATAGATGGTCAAACGGAAAGGGTAATTCAAGTTTTAGAGGATAGGTTGCGAAGCTATGTGGTCGTGTTCAGTGGTAGCTGGGAGTGATATTTGTAGCTAGCAAAGTTTGCTTAAATCAACAGTTTTTAGGCGATTATTCGTATGCACTGTTTGAAGAGTTGTATGATAGGAAATGTAGAACTCCTTTGTGTTGGACAAAATTGGATGAAAAGCGAGTTTTTATACTAGATTTAGTTCGTGAGACTGAAGAGAAAATGAAGTTGATTTGTGATTGATTGAAAGCAACATCCGATAAGTAGAGATCTTATGCGGATTTGAAAAGTCGAGATATCGAGTTTCAAGTTGGCGATAAGGTGTTCTTAAAGGTTTTACCTTGGAAGAAAAGGTTTTGAGGTTTGAAAGGAAGGGAAAATTGAGTCCAACGTATGTTGGACCTTACAATGTTGTTTAGAGGATTTATTCGGTAGCTTATCATCTCAAGTTATCGCCAGAAATTGAGTGAATTCACGATGTTTTCCATGTGTCTATGTTACAAAATTATCTTTCAGATCCGTCACATATTGTGCTACTGGAGGAGATTGAAGTTCGAACAAATCTTACCTATGAGGAAGAACCAATTAAGATTGTAGCTGTGAAGAGAATGTTTTGCGAAATAAGAGGGTTCCATTGGTTAAAGTTTTGTGGTGCAACTACAAGATAGAAGAGGCTACTTGGGAAGCTGAAGATGCGATGAGACAACAATATCCTTTTTTGTTTAGCTTAGGTAAATTTCGAGGACAAATCCTTTTTAGACGGTAGAGTTTTCACACCCCAAAATTGGGTCTAAAAGTTTTGAAGTAGTTTAGGGATTTTAGCTCTTATGTGCTCGGGAATTTCATAACATGGTAAACCGGAAATGTTTTCGTCTATGGCTTTTTGAAAATCAAATCAATTTTTGAAAATGATGTTCAAAAGACTTTCAATTTTGAAATAAGGACTGATTTATAAAAGGGTTCAAATTAGGAGTAGTTAAAAATTAATTTTACCAAAATTTTAAATTGACCTATTTCCTTCCCCCCATCTATAGCAAACATACGAACCCCTTCCCATTTGTTTTGTTTTTGCTGTCCCTTGCTTCCCCAAGCTTCTTCCATTCAATTTTATTCTTCAAACCTCAATTCCATTGATTTCCTTCATCCTCATAACATTAAATCTCCATAGAAGCCCATGAAAAACACTCAAAACACCTTTGATTTTGTTATCCTCCAAGTTTGTGGGTTTTTCGAATTTTCAACCAAACATTCGTTTTTCTTCCTTCGAAGGTAACAGTTCACTTTCTTATTATTTTTAATGTTATCTAGCCTTTAAAACTTAGTTTTTAACCATTAAATCAAGACTTTTGAATAAAATCTGAAAATTGGGTTAAAGATTTCTTAAGTTTTCTTGAATAAAAACATTATCTAGTGGATTTCTTAAGTTTTTAACCATTCGATTTCTTAATGTTATCTACTGGATTTTCGGATTTGGAATAAAAATGTCATTTCAAAGTGTTTTTCAATTAGTTTTGATGTGAATAGAAGGTTTTTAAACTAAGTTTAAAGTTTCGTTAAAAATTTCGTAAGTTTTATTGAATTTTCATGAAAATTGCCATAATATGTCAAAAAACTTTGATACCATGAATTGGGTAGTTTTGTGTATGTTAAAGGTTTAGAATCACTCGTAAGTGAATAATTAAATGAATGGAGCCAGTTTTAGGCAAACGAATAATTGAGTTTCACGTTTGCTATATCGAAAGTTTTGGTTTTAAGAGAATTTAGCTTAGGCTTGTGTTTTTGTTTGATTTAGGAGAGTCTTTGAATGTGTGTTGATTATGCTTGTTGTGTGATTTACTTGTTAAAGCTTTAAAATCATTAAGACCGTCTACGAGTAAAGAGAAAGGCAAGGAAAAACTAGTTTGAACTTTCGGCGACTAGGCAAAAGTATGAATGGTGAGTGTTTGGAATCGTTCGTTGTAGACATGATTCATTGCGTTAATTGGGAATTTTGAAGTAACCTAAACCCTTACTCTAAATTCTGAGTACAAGTTTTCTTATAACCATATTTAATTTTTGAAATATGTGCTTGTGTGATGGTGGAAATGAGAGCTAATATGTGATGCTATGACATGTGTTATATACTTCTGGTGACTATTATGAAACTGTAAATGTGAACATGTTATACGTGTCAAATGACAGTGATAATGTTTTGCTAATGATGCAAATATGCAGTGATAGTGAACAAAAAATTGATAAGTAAATGTGTATTATATTGTGGATATTTTGGCCTTGTCACCCTATGAGACCGTTGGATATAGTTGGCATGCCATAAGATTGTGAGTACTCACCTTTGTGTTGTGTTTTTGAGGCGTTGAGATTCGGGACAATTTGGAGAGATAAGGGAAAGCGAGCTAAGCTCCATTCACTGAGATATGGTGGTGTGTTAGAGTATGTTAGCTATATGCTACCCTTTTGGTATATGTTCGACTCTACGAGTCATTTGGTGTGTTGTAGATTCGTGTATCTGATCTATGGTGCTAGAGCTCACTTTTATGTTTCATAGCCTTAAGTGCTAAATTATCATTAAATGTGATTATGTGTAATGTGGTATATGCCGAAATGAGTATGTAATTACTCTATGAATGAATCGATGGATAATGCATGAACAAGTATAATATGACACTAAAGTATAAATGTTGTAATTGTGCTATATGGTTGCTTCATTAATGCATGATGACATGTTTGCGTGGTAGATATTCTGATCATTCACTGAGCTTGTTTAAGCTCACCCCCTTCATTTTAAACCTTTGCAGAATGTTAGTTATGCAGTATGAGCGGTGCAGAAACTTTCAAAGGATTGATCCAAGTAGTCTAGCATTTGAATAGCTATTTTTCGATTATTATTTCGAGTTGTGGGAATAAGGCAATGTGGTAGAATGATTGCATAAATGTTTCCATGATGTTTTAGATGTTTACATAACTTTAGTGCGCTTAGGATTTATGGACTTTGGATTTGGTTTATTGATTGCCTGCTCGAACACATGTACAATGTTTTGAACTGCCATTATTGTTGTTTTGACGATTGTTTGATGAGGTAATAGTTGCATGTTGAATAGATTTAAGTTAGAATGGACTAAATGCCTTAATATGTTGTATTTTTGCTGTCTGGAGTGGTGGTATCGATTTTCAGGTTTTAAAATCAATACCTCCATGATATTTCAAATGTGTAGGAAGTCAGTAACGTAATTTGGTATCGATACCATATCACAAGTATAGATACTTGGGGTAATTAAATGGATACTTATTGAAAGGTACTAATAGTTTCTTGTGTTTTAATTTTAAGCGAGAAGCAAAATGTTGTGTTGGTATGAATTTTCTAGGTAGTATTGATACCATCTATGAGAAATATCGGTACCATTGAATTAGTATCGATACCTACATGACTTGTTTTTGAAATTTTGTTGAATGGTTAAAATGCATTCTAAAATTGTGAAATAAGCTCGTTTGATGTTTGTTTAGCTTAATTTAACGCTTCTTTGAGTATTCGTGACTTAAGAGCTCTATATATGTTCAGAATAAAAATGTGACATTAATCACATGTTCGATGAAATTTTTTGGTTATGTTGATGAAGAGACAGTGGTGTGACGTCCTAATATTTGGGCTTGGCGACCAAGTCGGGTATAAGGTGTTACAAGTTTTCTCTTTTGTTTTTTGCAAACAATCATTCAAAGAATCATTTTGACCACTAGATGGGTTGGATGACGATGCATCAGTACGAGAATGTTTCTTAATAGACATATTGACAAACTAAGACCTGTAGGCTCACTAAACAACCTAGAAAGTTTATTTGGGAATTTAATCAAACACTTGGTTGGCAAGGATTTTATAAAAAAATTCAAGGAATTTAATCAAACACTTGGTTGCAACAGAAACATAATGTATTTGTTTCAAATAATCCTAAGTAAAAAGATTCAACTAAGAATGAACACAAACAAATTAGATTTTTTGAAATAAAAAAGAGTAAATTTTTACCTTAAAATGGCTTTGAAAGGATGAAAAAACCAAATCAAAACTTGTTGAGTCCTTGGTGATATGGAAATGTGTAGTTTTTTGTAGAAGATTTTGAAGAATGGATGAAAGATGTCACATCCCAAAATCCGAGTGAGTAGAAATTGGGTTATTGAACCAAGAGTGTCACACCCGAAAGTTTTTAAAATGACCTTGACACATTTTTTAATAAATAAGTATCAAGTATAGTGATCAAGTACTGGTAGAGATTCCCTGATGATTTGTGCTCGAATCCCTTCCCTCACATTATTTTTTCTTTGTGGTGCAAGTTTGTTTTAAACCTTAGCAAAGGTCACATCATGTTTTTAAAATAAATGTTGTAGGAATTATAACAAGCTAGTGAGTAGTCAAATGATTAAGTGCTTATATAATTTCCTAAAGGTCATATGTTCATTTCCTTACTCGCTCATAATATTTGTTTGATTTTTGGCATAAAAATCTTTTGGTCAACCCCTTTTGCCATCCACTAATGTTGCCATATAGGAAAAGATTATTTCTTCCATTAGCTAGTCAACAGTCCTCCCTGAGCCCTCTTTTTACTTCACATGTTCCCTTTCCTTTGTTTTCTTCCCCACCTTTCACTCCCTTCCTTTATTCCCCTCGTTGACTTACTATGGACATTTTCCACCCTAGGGAGAGTCTATTATCTCATTTGTTTCATCATTCTCCTCTCCTCTCTTTTCTTTTCTCACTTCCTCCCCTTTTGCACCACTATTATTTTAATTTTGGATTCCTTTCCTCCACTGTTAGCCACCACCATTTGACCTAAACACTACCACTTCATCACCCATCCTCCTCTTCTCACTCTCTTCTTACACCACTGCACCAATGTGCACCACTGTTGGGCTGCCACGGCCGTACTGCCGCACCACCACCACTATTAGTTATCGATTTTCTTTATTATCCATTTTCTCTTTAAATATCTAGTCATAATCAAATTTCTATTCCTCTTCCTGTATTTTCTTAAATCGTTACTAAAGTCTTATACTCATTCTTCTATTTTGATGTTGATTTTTCCATGGTCTAACTATTTCTTCGAATGAAGACTCTGGTGAATTGTTAATCCTTCTAGTCAAATCGTATTAACATATGGGATGATATTGGTATATATCATCACTTCTTTCTCATTTTTATAAATGGGTGAATGTAATAGTAGTGTTAGATATCATTTTTCTTTAATATTAACAACTAGTATATTATTTGTGTGTTGAAGGATCGATTGCTAACAACTTGGAACACCTTTGACTTTTGGGAAGTGAATCACATCTCCTATTCTAGTCGTATAAATGTAAGTGTGGTATTGGAAATCAAGATTAGACCATTTTTATTTAAAAGGATAACTTAAGTTACGCTTTAATGATGTATTATTCATTTTGTGTTTAGATCCGAGATAGATCTAATTAAATCTGGAAGTGGACATTAGAAGGAGTTTTTCACATTGGGTTGCTTAGATCAGGTGTGGGTATAACTTAATACAAGTTGTATATATAGTAAAAAATGCCTAAATAAAATATTTTTACTTGATCTTTGTCTTATGCGAATACTTTAATTATTCTAAAATTGGAGAATAAATATGTCAAAATCAATAATACAAGTAAGTGATTCCGAACCAACTATTTTGTGAAAGTATGTTGTGCGGTTACGTTTATTGCTGATTTGAAAAGCATGTTGTTCTCATTCTCGTGTTATGTCCTATTATGGCATATATGATTATTCATGACTGATAAAATGTGATGTTTAGATCGTGATAATATGTGATTTGCATGTCAAAACATGCCTAATTGATACTAATTGTTAAATGATTCAATGGTCATGATTTACATGGCTAAAGTGTTATTTTTGTAACAAAGTGAAAATATATTTATTATGGCCATATCACATGCATGGGGTTGGGACATGTGTAAGGAGGAAGAAATAGTAGTTTATCTACATCACTGGTGGCTTGTCCACATTACTGGCAGCTTGTCTGCTTGATTGGCAGTTTATCTGCATTACTGGCAGCTTGCCTGCACTACTGGTAACTTGTCTGCATTACTAGTGGCTTGTCCACAAATTGGAGTGTATGGGTGGATGAGTTTCAACGAACTCAAATTTGGAGTGTAGCAGCGACGGGAAGGGTGTTTTAAAAGAAATTTGCATAACTGTTCTATAAAAATTGCATATCCATGATCATGTGCACAAAGAAAACTGTAACAGCCCTTACTCGAGACCGTTGCCGGAGTCGAGCATGAGGCGTTACCTGACTTAACTTACTAGTTCAGGGCATAAAAGTTTGCTTTTAAAAAAAATTATTTGCTCACGTTCATTCAATATATCCCTAAAAAGGACCCTCGAGACCCTAAAACATGCAACGAAAATGGTTCGGGTCCAAACCGGGAACATTAATAATTTTCCGAATACTTAAACAAATCAAAATAAATTATTTCACTACTCACAATAAAATTGTCCACTTGCATAATAGTTACTAATTTAATTATAACTTGAGTTATGAAACTCAAAATTTAGATCTGTAAATTTCCCCTGAAACTAGACTCATATATCTTCTTATCATAAAATTTCTAGAATTTTTGGATTAGCCAAATAGTACAGTTTATTTGTTAAAGTATCCCCTATTTCACTATCAAATGGTTCGACCTCTATTCACTAGAAATCAATTATCTCATTCTACGGGCTTCATATGATACTTCGCTTGTTTCTACTAAAATAGACTCACTAAGGAATCTAAAATATAAATAATGACTCATAATTCTTTCTATAAAATTTTAATGATTTTATAAAGTAAAAATAGGGACTTCAAAACCAATCGAACCTATCTCACCAAAATTCAAATATTACAAAATATAAAATTCTTTTGCCTACACCGTTTCTTTCATGTGAAAATAGACTTAATAAGCTTTAATTCTATATCTCATTCACTATCTAATTCTGTTTCTAATATCCTTGGTGATTTTGAAAAATCACATCAATACTGTTGTCCAAAAACTATTTCATTGCAAATTTGTACTCTTTTATAATTTCTTTGTATTAACTATCATTTAGGCATACATAACACCAAAACATGTTCATAAATAGCCATTTCAATAGCTAATTATTATCGAATATTTACATGCTATTTATTAGCCATATCAGAAGGACACACACACAAAATGACTAAGTCCCTATACATGCCATAACTTAAAACGTTTTGAATCACAAAATACCGAGATGATCTGTTGGTAGTGTGAAACGATCTTCGACGTCCTTACGATCCCTGAATTGGCTTGACAATACTATAAAAAAAATAAGGAAAATAAAGGGAGTAATCATAAAGCTTAGTATTTTTACAAGCAAATAAGTAACAACATTTATCATAAATAATTGTACTCATAAATTATCATCAAGTATCATGATCTTTTCTTCCTCACTTACTTGCTTACTTAAATAACTCATGATTATAACTTACTCCTCCCTTGCTGAAATTTCTTTCTCAACTGATAACTAAGATATTCTTAACCCTTATAACTCACCTGAATCTATTTCTTATGCTTTTACCTGAACTTTCATGTAACATAGTCTATTTACTAGCCCGTTAAACCACTTGGAATACTTAGGATACTTAGGTCTCCTGTCTGATAATAACATGCAAAAGCCATGTTCCAGACATGGTCTTAAATGGGATGTTTCCTGTATTGCAAACGCCACATCCCAGATATTGTTTTACATGAGAGTTCTCATATTGGTGCCCATGCCATGTCCCAAACGTGGTCTTATGAGGGACCACTCATCTCGGTGCCAACGCCATGTCCCAAACAAGGTCTGACGTGGGACCTCTCATAACCTCATTAATGTCAATGCCATGTCCCAGACATGGTCTTACATGGGATCTCATTCCCTTAATGTCACGGCATTTGTATCCGATACATTCCTAATGTTTCAACGAGACTTTTTAACACTGATTCTCTATCATCTCATACTTGAGTCAACATTAAATAATTTCATGAAATAAGTACATAATTGCTGGAAAATAACAAAATTAATAATAATTATTGAAATATTTCATTTATTTACCGTAAACTTACCTTGGTACAAACTACGATCAAATCTAGAAACTTAGTCCTCAACCTTTTTCTTTCCCCGGTCTAACTCCAGATTTCATTCTTTTTGATCTATAATAGAAAATTAGCTTATTTAATACTCACATTCATCAAAACAGTTCTTGCCTCGAAACTTTGGTAAACTTATGATTTTGCCCCTAAACTTTTGCATATTTACACTTTTTCCAAAAAGCTTGGAAATTAAACTTCATCCCTTATTCTTATGTTTTATGACATGCCGAACATCTTTCCCTTCTATGGAAACATCAAATTCCCACTCTAACATTTACTTATGAACATTACGTATTTTTACCGATTATGTCGTTTTACTCGTTTTCACTTAAAATCGCCTAGCAAAAGTTGTTTAACATAATTTCAAGCTTCATATTCTACAATAAAACATCAAAAATAAACACATTTCACCTATGGGTATTTTTCCAAATATGAACCCTAACATGAATTAATGGTAGAATAAGCTAAACCGAGCTACAATGACTCAAAAAACGTAAAAAAAATAAAAATGGGGCTTGGATGCACGTACTATAAGCTTGAGAAAGTGAAGAAACCCTAGCTATGAAATCCCTTGAAGTTTCGACCCTATGAAAGAAGATGAGCATTTTGCCATCTTTTTCCCTTTTATTTTTTTTATTACCAAATGACTAAAATGCCTTTCATTAAAAATTTAGTTATTTTTATCTATGCATGCCCATTTTTGTCCTTGAAAATATAATGGTCTGATTACCATTTAAGGATCTCTACTTCAATTATGCACTTCTATTAAATGGTTTATCATCTCAAGCTCATATTTACCCACTTTTGCAATTAAACCCTAATATGCAATTCAGACATGCAATCGCTGAAATTTCTTATTGGTATTCTAACACATGCATCGAATCAATCGGTAAATCATAAAAAATAATCACAATAAAATTTTTGATCTCAAATTCGTGGTTTCACAACCACTTTTCCGTTTAGGCCCTATTTCAGGATGTTACGAAAACTGATTAATTTGTATGATACGTATGTGCTCATTGTTACTTGATTTGTATACTAAATTCCTGCTTTTTACTTGAGTTAATACTCACACTAAGCTTTATAGCTCACTCCCCTTTTACTTTTCTGATTTTACAGATAACCCTGAGGTTAGAATTCGAAGACGACATTTGGAGGAGTTTCTTTAAATTCTTCTTAAATTAAAGTAATTAAAGTTTATCTTAATATTTTGTTATTTTTGGATTGTAATAAATTTGAGTATGGACTGTGGCATGAGACTTTACTTTAGGGATTTTTCATTCTGATTCGCATGAATTGGTTGCATGACATTAAATTTAAAAAACTCTATAAATTAGTATTTGATTAAGATTATGCATGAAACTTGATTTTTATTAAAACTTGACAAAATCACTCTTTTTCGCTTCGGCAATGAAAACAATTTTTAGGAAAAGATATGACTTAGTTTTTGAAGTTTTAAATTTCCTAATGATGTTTTATCAAATTTACATGAAATATTGATTTTAGCAAAACATGGTTTTAGCAAAATGGTTCGTTGCAATTTTCATATAAATATGCAAATATTACATTTTTCCGTAGCAAATCTAAAAATGGGTTATTAATAAAATTAGGCTTAATTTCAAAATTTATAATGTTTACAAATGAGATTTCTAAAGACATTTGATTTTATGAATTTAACATGTTTTATTTCTTCAAATAGTGACGAATAGTCAAGTTTTATGTTTTGATTAAATAAACAAATGATTTTGAAATATGATTGAAATTATGAAAGTTTTGAATAGCGATCAAACTTTTACAAATACATAAAATCTGAAATCATTGATTTCTAAAATTCTCGATTTCACTAGTTTTGAATGATTTACAGAAATGATTTAAAAAGTATTTTTGAAAAATATGAAAGATGTTCAAGGCTGTTTTGGTGGCCAGTGTAGCTTTCTGAATTCGGCCATCGCATCTAGGTCGGGTTCGGGATGTTACAAAAGATTTTGAGGATTTTTTAAAGTTAGGTTATATGTAACACCCCATACCCGGCCTAGGAGTTATGGCCAAATCTGTCGTGTCAGATTGAAGTGTTTGTCGAAAACCATGTTTTCATTGAAAACCGTTCTTGAAATTTTTAACTTCTTGCCATTTAAAATTTGTACAAAACCTAAGTTTGCGTTTGTTTATTTTCAATCGAGGTTTATTAAAGAAAAGTTGTTACCTTCAAAACCTTATTTTTACGGAAGCTTAATTTAAAGCAAATGATTTACGAAAACGTGATATTTAAAAAATTGAGTTGCAGAAACGTAGTGTTAGAAAATAGTTATTGTTTTGGAAAACCGTGTTCTACTTCTAGCAGATATAAATCACAATCAAACCAAATCCCAAATTTAAAATCCATAAATTATAAAGGCCTTATTACAACCCGAACCAACAAGCTCAATGCTAAGTAAATGAGCTAAACAGAATAAAACTTGTGCAGTTGTGTGGCCCACTCCGAGTCCCTCACAGCTCCGAACTGTCTAATGCTGGGGATTACCTGAAAGGTTAAACACACGACGAGTTTACGAAAACTCAGTGTGCAATTCCCTTATTAAAGAAACATAATCAGTCTAGGCTGGAGCCCTTAACAATAACAGTATCAGTGTGGGCCTTAGCCTATTACGGTAATGGTGGCAAATGGCCTTAGCCCCCATCAGCCTCAGTTGGGCCAGATCCCAAATCAAATGGCACATATCACATATATCTGAGCCTAAGCCCATCACAATATCACAATCAATATATGCAATGCATAAATACCCATACCAACCCTGCAGTCCATCTCCTGTCTAACCTTACACTCCTGTGGGGATTAAATCGACCCACCGATCCCTACACTCCTTTTGTAGCACCGATTGCGGCACTAACCAATATTGCAGCAGAGTTGCCAATCACATAATTGGCTAAAAGTCATCGGTGGGTCCATAGTCGTCTCATGCGACCCGTGCGACCCTCACATATCAATCACTTCCTCCAATACAAGATCCCAACCCCATGCAGTATGTTGTGTATGCAGTATGCCATGCTCAGAATCAATTATATCGTTCACAGTTAAGTCAATCAAACCATAGCACAAATTAGTCATTTACCCTCGAGGAGCAAAATTATCATTTACCCTCCAGGGGTATTACGATCATTTAACAACATTCCCGAAAGTCTACAGTCGCCTCATGCGACACAGATAACCTAAATGGTCATGATGGTGTAAATGGGCCCAAGGCCCATATTCGGCCCAAGAGCACAAGAACACTCGTGGTCGCCTTAACAGTCTATTGCTCATACTTGTGGGCTCAGTTTACCACACGAGCGTTCAGACACCCATGTGGCCTTAATCGCCATATTTCTGGCTTTTCAGCTTTTGCCGTGCTACAGTCAGATCAGAGTGTGTACACACACCTGTTTACGAACACTTGCCAAAAACTCTTGGGCACCAACCTTGACCGAATGGAGTATGGCCAGATATACTTAGATCATGGCTAGAAACAACCACACATATCCTGGTGCTTAACTTAATCAAAAATTGGGAGACAGGGTTTCGACAACTCGAGACCACTTGCACCTTTCACTCCTCGGTAGTATCTGGAATAATAGCGAACTAGAGAAGGAACATACAAATGCCAACTGATTTCTCTGAAGTCTTGTAAACCGAAACCAAAATACCAAGGAGCAGTCGGTTTAGTATTTAAGAGGGGAAAAAATGGAGTTCAAGGGACAAGAGAGGAGGAGAACTGACATGTAAAAGAATGGAGGAAACAAAATAACAATAATAGAAGAAGATGTTAAGTTCGACCAAGACAAAGAGAGATATTGAGAGGAGAAGAAAGGTGAATAAAGAGGGAAAGAAAAAAAATAGTGTACTCGACTTTGATTGTGAGAGAAGAGGGACAAGTATTTGGCCAAATGAAGGATTAAGATCGAGAGTAGAGAGAAAAGGTTCAGCTTCAAGAATTAAAGCAAAGAAAATGCCCAAAAGAAATTTGATCACAAAAGTAGAGCCTGAAATCGCAAAAGAGGAGAAACTAGGAAAATTCGGTACTCAGGAAAACCAAGACTAGTTAACACAACATCCAAAACTCGAAACTGGCACAACAATAATATCCCAAAAAATGCTCTCAAATTGCCGAAAATCACACAAAAGAGACTCGTAGCTGAAATTTGCATACACAAGCTTCCTCAATCGACTACAACTCTCCAGGTTATGAATTCCTTGATTTCCTCCTCCTAATTCTCCTCCAAATCACCCAACTACTAGCCACATCCCCTGATTCTCTCCTCCTTGACCGATTCACACCTCATCCAGCAGAGTTTCAGTCAAACTCCACCTCTCTCACCCCAAAGAAATAAAATAAATATCCCTTTACATTCCATGAGATTTGAACCCAAGCTCTTATAATAGCCAAGTCACACCACCACCACTACGCCACAAGCTCATTTGTGACGTAAATCTACCACATTTATTTATAAGGCCTACAGTCCAGAGTCAAGGTTACTTAAGAGGAAAAACTAAAATTTTGCTAGAGCCTATGTTTGATCCCAAGACTTCTCAGACACTCCTAAACACTCCTAAATCACTTAACCACTGAAGCAGACATTCATTTATGTCATTTTCTTGCACACATAAATTTTTATGTGTTCCCATGCTCAAGACCTATTTCCATCTAAGCCCAAATTCGGGGCATTAAATTATAAAGGTTTATGTTCGATGGAGAAAATTTTTTGAAAGGTTGTGCCCCAAATGTGTTTTTAAAAAATGGTGCAGGTTGTTTTAAAATCCCAATGGTATCGATACTTTTAGTGAAGTATCGATACTAAAGTGTGTAGTTTGGTTTCGAAGTGCAGAAAACTTCCCAAAACTTAGTTCTAAGTCTTAAAATGCACTAAACTGACTTAAAATGTCATTTTTCATATTTCTAATGATTTTATTTACCTAATTATGTAAAATTAAGACATGATGCATATAAATCATAGAAAATCACAAAATCATCAAAAATTGATGAATTTCACAAATTAAAGTCTACTTAAGTATATCCAAATGCATTAAAAAATGCATACTAGACCATATTGGTTAAGATAAACTAAAACTGCAACTTTATTATAACCTACTTAAATAATAAAGCTACTTGGATCACTTCCTTGGAACCGCATTGTTGACACTGAAAAAACTAAATATCTACAATGGTTAGAGAGAGTGGGTGAGCTTAAACAAGCTTAGTCAATTTCGGAATAACAACAAAGTATACACAACATCAAAGGTTAAACATGGGTATACTACTGCACATTCACAACCATATTCTAACCAAGTCAAAATAACATATTCATGCTTCATTAAATCATAAAACGAGCATATAGTCTGACATGCAATTACACTCAACTCATATATATATATATATAATTCATCAAGACAAGACAACATATCCATGCTTTAATGACCCACAAATCTAGCTTATATATTGACATGCATTTACGCATAACATTTTCAAGTATTAATAAATTAATGATAATTTGGCAACTTGGAAACATGAAACATAAAAGTGGGCTCTATCACCACACATTGGATACATGGATCTCTATCACACCAATGACTCAAAAAGTCTCACATATTCCATAAGTGTAGTATAAAGCTAAACACTATCCAACATACCACATATCCCGATGAATGGCGCTTAGCTAGACATTCTATGATCCCTCTAATCTGTCCTGCGGCCTCAATGCCCAAATCACAAAACACAAGGGTGAGTACTCACAGTCCTATGGTATGCCAACTATATGCATTGGTTTCACGAGATCACAAGGCCAAAGTGTTCGCAAATACACATATTTAATCACTATTCTTATGCACTTAATCTCTATTCATAAGCATCAATTTACACCACAATTTCTACACATAGCACACTTTTCAAATTTCACATTTAATTGCAGTTTAAGTGCCACAACTATGCTTGTTAGGCCATCACAATCCATTCATATATGAGTGCATTAAAAATGAAATTATCACATACCAATGTTAATTTACTTTAGCTATCACATCTACATCACATTCCACAATTCAATACATATGTACTTACCATTTTTTGCACACTTTTACTACACATTTATATTGCTAGCAAAACATCATCATTGTCATTTGACATGTTTAATATGTCCACAGCTAACAAATTCACAAGAGCTATCACAATATATATCACATGTCACATTATCAGAACTTAATACTCAATCCACTTCACACATTCACATACTTTGAAAATTAAGCGAGGGGTATAAGAAAGCTTACATTCAGAACTAAGAGTAAGGGTTTAGGCTACTCCTAAGCTCCCAATTGACATTATGAATCATGTCTACTAGCATGGATTCCAAACATTCAATGTTCACGCTTTCGCTTAATTTCAAAAATCTTAAACTAACTTTTCCTTGCTTTTCACCTTACTCGAAGAAGGTCCTAATGATTTTGAAGCTTCACACATAATAACCACACAATATGAAAAATCAATTTGCAGCTATAACACACCTTAAACAAACAAAAACACATGTTTAAGGCTAGTTTCTCTTGGAATTGAAATTTTCAACTAAAAAAATTGAAACTCAAATATCTTAATCTTTACACATTCCCATTGCCTATAATCGATTCCACACAAAACTACAAAGATTCATGGTTCCAAAATTTTGACGTACAATGACCTTTTTTCATGAAAACTCAATAAAACCTTAGAATCTTTTAACGAAACTTTAAAGAGAGTTTAAAAACCATCTAATCATATCAAAACAAGTTGAAAAATACTTCAAAACATCATTTTCATTCAAAATCCTGAGTTCTACCATTAATGACCCAAATTTCGACATTTATTCAAAACTTTTGATTCAATGAACAAAAACTCAATTTAAAAGGCTAGATATCATTAACAACTAATATAAAAATGAAACATTACCTTTGGTTAAGAGAAAACGAGCATTTGATTGAAAATCTAGAAAACCCACAAGTTGGATGACAATGGAATTTAATGGTGTTATTGGTGTTTCTCTTAGAATTCTAGGAGGTTTTAAATGCTAGGAAGATGATAGAAGACAAGGTATTAGAGATTTTAATGATTGAATTTTGTGGATGAAAGTTTGAGATTTTTCCTTCATAATAGGCGTTACAAGAAAAATATGAACACTTCTTTTCTTTTCTTTTAACGGCAAAAGTAAGGTTAAAAGGAGGAAAAGTAGGGTGATTTTAAAACTTGGTATATTTGCTTTAAAACTATTCTTAAATTAACCCTTTCATAGAATAGTCCTCTTTCTAAACTTGGAAGTCTTTTCTACATTATTTTCATAAATTGATTTAATTTTCAAAAAGCCATAGATGAAGACATTTTTGGTTACCATGCTTCAAATTTTTAACACATTTTGAGGTAGAATCCCTAAATTACCGTCGGAACTACTAGGCCTAATTTTGGGGTGTGATGTAACACCCCTAACCCGTATGGCAACAACATCAAATCAGCCAAAAATTTGCTGTCTTGAATCATCAGAGGATAGTTTTTGCAAACTTTATCAACTATCACATACTGACCTAAAGGATTCGTTACTGTAACCACAAACGTATTTTCTTATCTGACACTAAAGTTGTGCATAGATAAGAATGCATTGATCCCGAACCAATCAAAGCATTAACATTAGTATCAAAGATAGAAAATGCATAAGTGATCACATAAGGTGTCGAAGCTTCCTCACGAGCTCGAATTGTATAAGCCCTAGCTGGTGCTCGTGCCTCAAATTTAACAGTAGAATCTTTCTTTCCACTTCGACTATTACCTGTATTTCCACTATTTTGGGGTGGTCTCCCTCTCGCAGCCGTGTTACTCGAACGAGTGTTCTGAGCTTTCTCTTTATCTGATCATTCAGGGTAGTCTCTAAGGAAATGATCATAAGAACCACCTTTGAAGCATGATCTGTCTTTCAATCTACACTCCCTGAAATGTCGTCTGTTGCATTGTTGACATTCGGGCTTGTTATTTCTAACACTACCCACACTCGCTATTGATGTAGCTTGACATCTTGAACTCGAATGTTGATTTCTTTTATCTCTCCCTGAGAATCCCATTGAAGCTGATAAACGGTTATGAAATTCATTTGATTTCTTCGATGGAGATGAGAATGACTTTCTCATAGGTTGTTTACCTGTGTCATAAGCCTCAAAATCTGCTTTCCTTTTAGCTTTATTGAGTTCTATGGCTTTATGTGCTCGATCCACTAAAACCAAAAATTCTTTCAATTCCAGAATTTCAACTAGAAACTTGATGTCTTCACTTAAATCATTTTCAAACCGGGTACACATAACAGCCTCCTATGGTATACACTCCGAGCATACTTGCTGAGTCACACAAATTCTTTCTCGTACTCATTTACAGTCATACGACCTTGTTTCAGCTTAAGAAATTCTTTATGTTTCTTGTCGAGAAATCACTGGCTAACATATTTCTTCCTGAATTCTATTTGAAAGAAATCCTAGTTCACACGGTCTTTAGGTACTACCGCGATCAAGGTATCCACCATTGATACGCTGAATCTTTCAATAGAGATACTGCACACTTTAAACATTCAACTGGTGTACAATATAATTCATGGAAAAACGTCACAGTGTTTTCCAACCAAAACTCAACTTTTCCAGGATCGTCTTCAATTGTACCACTAAACTCTTCAGCCTTGTATTTACGTACTTTATCAGCTGGAGGCTTCCTCACACATACTTGTTGGAAACCTTGAGGAATAATAGGGACATGTTGGGCTACGGGAGGGGGATGAGATCGTTGAGCCAACAGGTTCGTTCTCATGAACTTAGATAACCATTCAGACATCATTTGGAAGAAGGCTTCTTTCGGCTCATTTCCGTTGCCTTTTAGCTACGGGCTCACTACCACTACTAGGTGCTCTGTGTAAAGAGGCTTGAGGGTTACTTTCAACCTCATCAGAATCGACTCGGTTGGATGACATCTTATCTATACGAAAATATAGTTCAATTTGAGTCAGGAGATATCACACTATCATAGGTTATATAATGGCATGTATTTCTAGACTCCACACATTCTACGTTTAGTCCAAGGAGCATTACCGTACAATCGGGAAACATTTATTATCATAACATTAAATAGATTAAACATATTATAAACAATTCAATCACATGCATTTTACCCGTAATCCGAGCCTTCGAGGCCCTAAAAAGAACTTTAAAGTAGTTCGAGACTAATGTGAAACAAAATAGAAGTTTCAGGAAAAAGTTGCAAAATTTGGAAAATAGGGGTCACACGACCGTGTGGCCAAGCCGTATAACTTTTGAACAAGGGAAATACAGTCGTGTCCCAACCCGTGTGCTCACCTGTGTAACTCACTGAGTTGCCCCACACACCCATGCGCCAGGCCGTGTGACAGCTTATGTTTCAGGCCGTGTGAACTCAAAATTTACCTAAAATCAAGCCATATTATACCCAATTCAAGATCAGCACTTGAAACATTCAAGACAACTTTATACCAAAAAATGCAAGACTCCAGCCATCAATAGGACATTTAAGACCAGCACCTGAAACATGAAATCCCTAATGACATGTTATTTGTGTCCTAAGAATTCTTAAGGTTGAATCGGGACTTGTCTTCCGTCAATTCATCATAACATTTATACATTTGTATTTTAATTCATTCACATTAAAACAACATAGTAAACATTCAATTTAAACTACATCAAAACGATTACAATTCATACGAACTTACCTCGATAACCAGGGCATAAAAGTAAAGTCGAACTAATCCAAAGCTTTAGCTTTTCCTCGATTTAGATCTAATTGTGGTTTATCTTGATCTAAATAAATAATTTCATTCAATTAAGTACTTCCAAGATTGAATTTAATCCATAACTTATAATTATGCAAAATTATGAATTTACCCCTAATACTTTGACTTTTTACAATTTAGCCCTTAAACCCATAACTTTGAATTTAACCATTGTAACCCAAATCCAATTTAACCTATGTTTCGAAGGACTTCAAAGCAACTCATATTTATCAACAAGTCACAATAAAACTTTTAAATTTACAGCTTTAATGATTTCATCCCTAATTCCAAAATTCATTGAAAATCACTTAACAAAACTAGTGTATTTTACAAAAAAAAGATTGATAATCTATCAACTAACATTAGAACACATCCAAAAAGATCCATGTCAAGTCCCTCAACTTTTAACAATTTTGCAAATTAACCCTCGAGCTACCTAGATTAAGCTAAAATAGACTCAAAAACATAAAAATCATTAAAAATGAGATCGAAATCACTTTCCATGCAACCATAGAACCCTAAAATGACTATTCTTTCCTTCAATTTTTAGTTGAAAAGATGATTAAAGAAGATGAAGCCAATTTTTTTATTTAATTTATGTTTTATTTGTTCAAATACCATTTTAACCTTTAAAAACTATCACAATTTCAATGAAACCATATCCATGCACACCCACTAACTCATTAAATGGTCTATTTACCATTCAAGTCCTTTAGTTTAAGATTTCATAGCCATTAGACCACTTTATCTAATATAACTCAACTTTTATGCTTTTACGATTTAGTCCTTTTCACTTAATTAACTATGTAAACTTCAAAATTTCTTAACAAAATTTTAATAAGACCTTAATATAATCCCGTAAACATTAAAATAATAATTCACTTGTCAGAATTATAGTCCCAAAACCACTTAAAATGGGTTGTTACACGTGACATGTCTACTGATATAAGTTGTCGTTTCATATTACAATCCGGTCATGTAATAATGTTTAGTATTAGTTAAAGATGCAAAATCCATGGGTTAATATTTGCTTTTGTTTTGGTTTACATGCAAAAACCACCTGATGACAATATACAAAAGGTACTAATGTGATTCATGATTAATTTTATTAACCGATCTATTCATAAAAGTTACAAGTGTACATAGACAAAAATACTACACTTAGGGCACCAGATCCAACATGCATAACATAGCATACATGAGAATTCCTACTATTGAAGAGTAAGGAACCTTTCTTATATATTATCTTTCTCTCGCTATCTTAGGGCAGTCCTCCAAAGAAAGATTTAATCTCAAAATAGAAGGTTGTGAACCTTTCTTTGACTCACTGCAAAATGTTCTAATATCTTATCTATGTATGAAGCTTATGATAAACTTATCACTTTGTTCTTCCATCCCTTAGGATTTGAATTTCTAGAAACTTCACCTAAATCCTTCATGACAAATTTTTGGGTTTACTATAGTTTAACCGATGACGATGTCCCTAGATCATTTCCAATGAGTGGAATGTTATCGACATATAGGACTAGAAAATCACCTTTCCATCCACTATACATTTATAAATAGAAGTTTTATCAATGTTTTTCTCAAATCCAAAAGTTTTGATAGCTTGATAAAATATATGATTCCATGAGTAGGATACTTGCTTAATCCCATATATGGATCTTAGCAACTTGTAAACTTTATACTTGTTTCCTTTAGCTATAGATTTAGTGGATTGCACCATGTAGATGCTTTCCTTAAATATAGCCATTCAAAATCACTATCTTGACATCCATTTCCAGATTTCATAATTAAGAGTTGGTGTAATAGATAAAAGAATTCAGATTGACTTTAGCGTGGCTATCGGAGAGAAGGTTTCCTCATAATCGATCCCTTCTTTCTATATATAGCTTTTTTCCTTCAAGTATGACCTTGCAGGTTTCAACCTTTCTTTTCGCATTTCTTTCCCTCTTGTAGATCCATTTACACTCAATAGGTTTTATCCCTTCTAGTAAGTCTATAAATTCCCACACTGAGTTGGATTTCATAGAATCCATCTCACCTTTCATAGCTACTTACCAGAGCTCGAAATCAACACTTTGCATTGCTTTGCCACATATGAGTGGGTCATCATCTTCAAGTTTGATAGTTTCTATGACAAAAACACTTCTGCCACTTACAAAGAAATCTTGCCTTTTAGAGACCCTTTGACTACGACGAGGCTTCTTATGCTATTAACAATTTATTTGTCTACTATTTTGAATAGAATTTAGAATTGTAGCCAAATGGTTTTCATTATTTCCTAAAAGTTCCTCAAGTAACAATCTATTATAAGGTTTATATCCATTCATGTTACTTTCATCAAGGAAAGGGGCATGACTCAACACCATAATGATTTGAACATTCGAGTTATAAAATAAACCTCTATTTGTTCCTTTTATATAACCTACAGACATGTACAATTATGTTCTTGAATCTAACTTCTTTGCATCCTTATTTAGTACATGGGTTGGGCATCCCCATGCCACAATTCATATGGAGTTTTAGGTGCGACCTTAGTTGGTAAATCATTTAGAATATAACAAAGACGTTTACAATGCATATCCCCAAAAGGATATTGGTAGTTTTAATGAATTTAACATCGAACGAACAATGCGAAAAAAAGTTTTGTTCCTTCTTTCAATCATGCCATTTTATGGTAGGGTAACTGACACGATTAACTAAGATAATATCCCTTTCCCTATAAGGTATCCTAAGAACTCTTCCAATAAGTATCCCCACCTCGATCAACCGAAGTGTCTTTATGGGTAAACCAAACTATTTCTCCACTTTTACACAAAACTCTTGAAATTTATCAATGGTTTCATTCTTATGGTACATTAGATACAGATACCCATATCTGGAATAATCATCTATAAAGGTTACAAAATAATCGTAAACACCTCTCGCCCTAACATTCATGGGACCACATACATTAGTGTGCATGAGTTTTAAAGGTAAAACAACCCTTGTACCTTTTGCATTAAAATATTTTTTGGTCATCTTACCTTTCAAGAAAGAATAATATTATGGAAGACACACTTCTTTAAGTGAACTTAAGCTTACGTCTTTTACAAATCTAGTGATTATTTCTTCGTTACTATGACCAAGTCTTTCTTGGAATGCCGGCAACCCTACGGCGCAGCAGAAAATTAAAACATTCGGTGATCCTAACCATAGATCCATGTGTGAGGAATGAATCAGGGTGAAATAAAGGTTTCGAAATTATCGAATCTTTATTCTGAGTGGGCAGCAACGCCTCAGCAACGATTAATCTGATCTACTATCGTACCAAGCTGCAATCTATCGTGACTCCTGCCTCTACGTAATCCACCTAGTTAACAATGAACGGAAGGAATCCCCGAAACTGTTTTGGAAAAAAACTTTGCTTTGACGGCTGCTAGACCTCAAGCAAAGAAAAAACGAGATTTTTATAGCTATTTTTAGGGTTTCTAGAAATTAAATAAATATAACTATGTTTTAAACTGAAAATTATAATTACATTAATTATAATAATAATTTCGGTAAACTATATATTTATATACTAACCAAATTCATGTTCTCATTATGCGTACAACAACCTTGTACATAATGTGTTAGATATTTGATTATCCAATTAAATTAATTCTATAATTAATTTAATTCAAGCGACAACCAAACACAATACCAACTATGTTTTATTCCGTTCATTTCAACTATAAGGTGTGACCCTGTAGGTTCTTGTAACGTTAGCAATAATACTAGAATGATTCCAATGTTACAAACAATGAGTGGCACCTAGCAATGCATCATTGCTACCTAAGTAAAAAGAAATCATAATTCGACATAATCTTTTTATGATTAACCTTTCATGCAATAATCCTTAAGTCTTTTATCTCTGGATTGGACAAAAGTCATGGAATAGTCACACTTGAATAGTCCAATCCATTTTCCTTGATATCTTAAGTAGACTATGATATACAAATAAGTATGGCATCTCATATCAGCTTATTTGAGCATGGCCATGCATTTCTAGTCTCACTTAATCAAGTGCCCTAAGATATTACTCCCATTATGTAGGAGGGACTTATCCTATATCGATCAACCATATCCCTCTACATAGATCGTGGTATATCCAACATCAGCCTTTATAGAACAACCAATTACGGTGTACGTTTGACTGTATCAAAATATAAAACTCATGATGTTGGGATTATAATGATCTCAAGTCTGAGGATCATATACATATTAATCACTATGACTAATGTTGTGACAATTACATAATAATCCAAGAAACATACTCATAACGGGTCAGTCCAGTTGTTGTTCTCTAACACACATATTCATGCATCGATTTTGACACTCCATATCAATGACAACTCTTTATCATCAATCAACTACATGTTAATCTTAATGCATTATTGTTGTCCTATCCAATAATAATACTTGACTAAGGACCTTTTAAGAATAATCATATTACTCTCAGGACATTATTATAAAACAATTTATTTATACACACAAAAAAGAAACTAAAATAATAATGGTAACGCCTTATATTAATAAACATGATAAATCAAGTATGTTATTACAACCATCTCATAATTGATCTTTGGGCATACTCTAACAGTTTTAAATACCATAAGTACGCCTCATTAAAGTGAGAAATTTAAGTTTCTCATTCACAATTTCAATTTCAAGCAATGAGTACATCTTTAGTTTGGTAAATTAGAGATTATTTTGCATCCTTCCATTACAAATATGAAAATGATTCTTATGACTTACAATCCCTTTATTGAAAGTCATGAAAATCCTTCTTAAAATAAAATGAAATAGAAATTAAATTTCTCCTAAAAGTAGGTACATATAAAATGTCTTTTAAAATAATATTCCTAAAATTATTAAAATACATATGCACTTATGCAACATCTTAAGCCATCACACTCCTCATATTTTTGGCTTGCAAAGAGAGTTCTTTATTCTAAAGGCTTCTCATTTTCTTAAACCCTTGTAAATAAATACAAACATATTTAGTGGCTTTAGAATTAATGACTCGATGGTCCATTGAATCCTTCATTAAACAAGTTTCTATAACAAAGAGTTCCATACCTTCGCCTTTAGAAGCTTGGAAGTCCTTTCTTCTTGCAAAAGAAACATTTGGACTTAGATAAGTCATTAGGCTTCCTAGGCTTCTTCTTTTCCACTTTTGGTGGACCTAAAGTCATAGCCTTTTTCTTATCTTGCTTTCCCATCCCATTAGGGAAAGATGTAACTGCTAAGTTTTCTTTTTCATTTTCGACTTGTTGACCTCTATTCAACATCAACTCATTGTATTGGAGTTCCCTCGCAAGTTTTGTTTGTTTCTTAATTTGTAAATGACCTTGAAGCCAAAAAAATCCTTAGACAAGCTTTTGAACATTATCTCAATTTTAGTTTTCACATCTAGTTGATCTGCCATTTAGTTTAGTAGATTAAACTATTTTTTGCATTTAAGGAGCTTTAATACAAGCATTTTCGTTATGTTTTAGTTAAGTTTTCTTAGTTTTATTTGCATTCAATAAAATGTGCATTTTGAGTCTTTTATTAACCTTAGGGTCATTTCTTTGTGAATGTGCATGAGATCATTAAAAGACGCACTAAATGAATACTGGTCACTATATCGCAACACGGATGACTCAATGTCGCAACATAGGGAACAAAATGGAGAAAGCTCAAGTCTGCCTTCAATGTCACGACATAGACTAAGGGTGTCATTCTGTACCCCTGAAAACATCTCAAGGAGGAGTATGTTGTCACCTTTGTCTGTGTCACAACAACAACTTTGTGATAAATAAAACATGAAATAAGGGTGTTTTGGTCTACACAACCAAACTTTAAACTCAAGGACGTCAACTAACATAGGGTTAAGGACGACGACCACCTAAAAGCTTTAAATAGGCTCCTTTGGCACATGTTATGGACATCATTCCTTTAGCCTAAATTCTCTATGTAAAATTTAGTTTAGTTTTCTTTCATTCTTAGGTTTTAGATTTCTTTCCGTTGTCCTTGTTCAATTCAAGAGATCTGAATTGTGGAAGCATTCAAATTTTGTGGATTCGCAATTAATCTCAATACAATTAGGATTTTTCATTCACATTGTCTTCTCAATTTAATTAGCATTATTTCTCTTTATATCGATTTCATATTGTGTATGAAAGCCATGAGGAACTAATCCCTCTATGTAGGATTAGCGAGTGGAGGTATGATCTATTAACTATTTTGTAGGGTTACTCAACGGATCAGTTGTTTGAGAAAGTTAGAACCTAAAACATACCATGGGCCTTACAACCCTAGGAAGTCACCAAGGTGAGAATTAACCCAAAATTAGTATTTCCCATTTGTGAACACCTTTACCCCAAGCCAGTCTAGACTGTGAGGTTAGAAGATAAATAGTTCTTGCTGACTCGCCATGTTAGTGGAAGATTGGAAGATCTTGTTAGGGTAGTGACTAGTTGACTGATGAGGAACCCGAAGCAATAGTTGATGAGAAGTACCAAAGTGAGCTAATCACCCATAATCAAGATTTGATTTACTCTACTCTTTTATCTCCTAAATTTTCTTTCTTTTATGTTATTTTGGTTTTATTATTATAAAAACCTTAAGAAGCCTTTTTCTTTGTGATCGTACTATAATTTATTTAAAGTTCTAATTAGATATTTTAGTGTTTAGGTTAGAATTGATCTAGCAGTCTCCTTCCTTAGGTACAATCCTCGGAGTACCCACCTACTTCTTTACAAAAAATATATTAAAAATCGATCCATATAATTGCGGATACCGCCTCATAGTTCTCTATTTTATTCCAGTACTCACATTTTAGACGTTAGTACGTCCGGAGGCGGTCAAGTTGTTGACGCCGTTGCTGGGGAGGCAACGTCACTAGTTTAATTTTAATCTTTGCAATTTAATTAGAATAATTAGGAAATTTTTAAGTTATAGATACGTCTTTATCAACAAAACTTACGAGGATGCCTATGAAAGCATTGATAACATGGCACTAAACTCATGTTAGTGGCCAATTGAACAATTCACATAAGGCCAAAATCCCACCACGATAAAAGCGATCAAAGAGGAGGACTAGTATCAACAGCTAGTGGATAAACTCAATCGTATTGAATCTGTTTCTACACCGTCTACGCATAGGGGAGATAAACCAAGCTTCCACTGTGAACAATCCTGTCGAAGATGTAAATTACATCGAGAATAGGGGTGGAAATCCTCATTCGAATACATATAATCCCCGCTAGAGAGATCACCCAAATCTGAGATGAGGAGGGAACTAAGGAGTAGGTAATAATTCAAATCAAGCTAAAAATACTAACTATCAACCTCCTTATTTGTAAAAACCTTATGACAGGACCTACCCAAATGACCATGCTGCATGTGGTCAACGTCTGGATAAAATTGAGAGAGAGATGCTATCAATGAAAACCGATGTCAAGCAGGTACAGTCTGAGTGCACCAACTCAACAAGGATGTTGACAAAGCTCAAGGATCGAATCAGCCAATTGATGAGCATGATGGGCGACATCAATAGACAAATTGGCAAAGGTCTTCCCAACAATATAGAAGACAATCCATGGAGGGAAGGTAAGGAGCACGTGAAACCGATAACACTTCGATCAGGAAAAGTACTGAGTAACCTAGAAAACCCTACTCCGGAGGTAATTGTAGAGAATATTGATAACCCTCAAGAGGAATCTCAAGAAGCTGAAGATGTACAGAATCCAAAAGTGGTAAGGATACTGGCAGGTGAACTAGAAAAATAATCACCTACAGATGCCGGAATCACAAAGGTCCCATTCACTTTAAGACTTGAAGAAGAAGGAGAGTGGGATAAGGATGAGTTTGTAAGTTTCCTAAACCTTTTTAAAAGATTAAATGTTAACCTACCTTTAATTGAGTTAATTGAAAAGGTTCCCAAGTATGCTATATTTGTAAAGGAGATGATGACAAAGTATAAGAAAATTAAGGTAGGAGAATAAGTTAATTTAAATTCTTCTTGTAGCATGATTATTTCAAGATAGGTACCTCAAAAATTGAAAGACCCCAAGAGTTTTACTATTCCCGTGGAGATAGGGAATATTTATTTTAATAGAGCTCTATGTGATTTAACAGCTAGTATTAATTTGATGCCTCTATCAATTTTTGAAAAAATCATATTAATGGATCTTAAAACTACTTAGATAACATTACAAATAGTTGACAAGTCTTTAGTACAACCAAAAGGGGTATTGGAAGATATGTTAGTTAAGGTGCGAAGTTTCATTACCCTTATAGATTTTGTGGTGCTTGATTTCGAAGAAGATCGTGAGATACCGATCCTGTTTGGTAGACCTTTCCTGGCCACTTCTAGATCCACCATTGATTTAGAGAAAAATAAGTTAATTATGAAAATCAAGGGTGAGACTAAAATTTTTAAATGTGGCCATCAACTAAGCGAGGAAGGTTGAAAAAAAATTAGGTGAGCAATGGAAAAATTATTTATTTCTAACATTCCCGAATCAAGGGACACACTTCCTGTTATGTATGCAGAAAGAATAAACAGGTTTAAGGAAAGGGATAAGCGAGCATAGGTTGAATGGCACGATGGAAGATGGACTAATATTGAAAGAACAGAGGAATCATCCATCAATGAATTGATGATAATCCTGGATGAATCCGACATTAAAACTTAAAAATATTTGGATTGCTTAATTTTTGTAAATTTTTGTATATTTAGTTTAGATTCTCACTTTTATTTGATACATGTTTATTTTTAAATCGAGACATCCTCCAATATGGAAATTTTGGCTGACACAAAGTCAATGTCGCAACATGGTAATCTCATGTCACAATACTTTGAGTAGAATGCAGTAATTAAAGAAACCAACTTGATGTCGCGACACTACATTGCTATGTCACGACATGGAGGACAGTCTCACAAAAATTCCAAATTGGAAGATGTGTCGCGACATGGAACCCTTGTGTTGTGACAATGGTAAGATGCTAGGGATGTCGCGACATAAAACTCCTTTGTCGTGACATCGCTGCAAATTTATGCAGGGTTGACACGGCCCAATTGCATAACCTAGCAACTAAAAAACTTAGTTTTACCTGATTTATACTATTAAAATAGTTGTTTTTAAACCTCATACCCCTCATAAACATATTTAACATCTCTTTAACTCCTTAATCCCCTCAAATCTCCCCAAAACCTCTTAACTATAAAATCCTAATTCTAACCCATTTCTTTCAACTAGTGTGAAATCCCTCATCCTTCAAGATTTTTTGTTGTAGCAAATGATGGAAGCACTCGAAGGAACGATAAACCAATGCATACGACAAGGATTTCAAGACTTCTTCAAGGTTAAGGGTTCCTAACTCAAATTTGTTACTATTCTATTGAATATTGCGCTTGATATTGGTTCTTAGTTTAAACATGCCTACTAGAAAAGTTAGATGAATCATCAATGGTTCCAAACCCCTCTAATTTTGAAAACTCAAATATTGGAAAATATTTTGCTAAACTACAAGGAAAAAACTTTATCCAACAAAGAAGATTTGATTCGTTGATGATCTTGTGTAAGGAAATATAACTTTTAGTCAGATATCATAGGTGGGAACATTTTTAGGTGATCCTGAAATAAACTGTTGTGGTCCCTATTGTTCAAGAATTTTATGCATCTTTATGGAACCAAGAGTCTAGATATATTGAAGGCTGTATGTGGAATATGATACTTGTACGAGGGAAATAAGTGCGAGTAACCCCTCGAATTAATTATGACTTTTATAATGCTCCATACTATGAAAATAATTTTATCAATAAAATTAATTTAGAATATTTCTGAGATATAGATATGGATAATATTATAAATTTTTTAACCGAAAGGAGGGGTGAATGGAAATATCACGTAGGTACCAATATCCAGTATCCTTTCGTTAAGCTATCATGTTCCCTGAGGCTAAGGTGTGGATTCAATTTGTGTGCACACAAATAGTACCTTCTTTAAATGTTTCTAACATTAATACCTTTCGAGCAGTTTTACTCTATGCTATTTTATAGAAAAATCAGGTGTGTATCGGCAAATGGATCCACCAGAATATAAAGAGATGCATTAGTGGCCAGAATGTAGGAGTTCTCTTTCCTCATCTAGTGACGACTTTATGCAAAAAGGTGGGTATACTTATGACATCCACTTAGCAGTCACTAAAACCTTCCTGAAGCATCATAGTGGACACCTTATTCCAACAATACATTGAGCTACAAGCCAAGCAAATAAAATATTGGAACAAGAGATAGCTACAAAGGTTGACACAAGATCAATAGGAAGCTAGTGGGAGTAGCCATCCAAAGTTAGATTGGATGATTTAGTGGATGAAAGAATGGGGACAAATTTTTCATGAATTTGCTAGGCAAAACAACATCTTGGTCCCCAGTTATACACATGAGATATTTGGGCCAATAAATATGGAACAATAAGAAGAAGCACATGAAAAGAAGAGGAAGGATAAGATGAAGAGGATGATAGGACTGAAGAGATGGATGATGAGGAGGATGATTGAACTAGTTTTTAATTTATAAAGACTTGTACTAATTTTTTGATACTATTGACTTAGAACTCGTAGTAGGATTAATAGTATATTGTTCTTTTTGCATTTTGCTTAAGTTTTGTAGGAACCCAACATGAAGGAGACAAACAATTCAAGCTTTACACAATCAATGGAAAAAGTACCCATCATTAGCAATTGGAGCAACCACGATCAATCAGGTAACTTCTTTCCTTATCCTTTTATGGGCTGCACATAGAGGACAATGTGTCAACTAAAGTGTGGGCAGGTAACATAGAACTTCTTTTTATTTTTTTTTCAATTGCTACATTCTCTTGATTTTTCTTGTCTTTTTTTTGTGCTTGAGCTTGTAGAAATACAAGTGATTGGTTAGGAGCTTGTACATAGGTTGCCTGTGTTTACAAATAAATTTGGCCTCATTATAAACCTCGAGCCTAAAATCATTATAAACCTCTTGATGGACCTCATTATAAACCTCGAGCCTAAAATCATTAATTTGCATTTGCCCTTTTTCTTTGGTCCTGCACTGCACAATTATATATGTTTGGCCATACGTATTGAGGGTTAAGTAGATACATTAAGGTGAATTTTGTAAAAATAGAGTGAAATACAAAGGATTAGTACGATGTGGGGACTATAGGTTAGCCTGAAAAGTGCAAAATAAAGAAAAAGTCCATACAGAACAAAAGTAAGATGAGTAAAAAAAGCTCTCAAAAAGGAAAAAAAACATTCTTGAGTGAGATGAGCTAAAAAAAGAAGTTACAAACTCACAAAAGAAAGAAAAATTGGTTTTTTAGTGCATTAAAACTCGTAGGCTAACCATAGTTACATGGAGAGACAAAGAAATAAGATGGTGAGCGGGTAAGGGTCACTAAGGGGGAAGAATAGGAATTAATACAATGAGCCAAACTATTTCTGTGATTGTAACCCTTTTTGAAGCTTACTATTTTTGAATTTCATACCTGTCCTAGGCCCTAGAACGTTACAAGAAAAAAGTCCTATTTGACGTAAATATTCTTACACATGAATGGACATCATACTAAACATACGCATAAACGACTATTTGTATTATGCTCGATTAATCAAAGTACTTGTATAATTTGTTGATGGATCCCTACAAGTGAGACCCTTAATGCTTTTATATTTTGTAACATATTGAACTTAAATGTTTGTGATCAAAAGTGGTAAGTCAACTACTCATCATGTCAAAGTTGTTAATGAATATGAAATGCCTAAGTCCTATGCTCCGAAATCAATTGTTGTATCATATTTTCGCAAGGGTCATGAATTCTATTTTTCATTTATCTTTATGTTGCTTGAGGACAAACAATGAATTAAGTGTGGGAAACATTAATTTGTCGTAACTTGATGTAGCAGATTAAACTAGTTTTCGCATTTAAGGAGTTTGAATACAAACATTTCTGTTATGTTTTAATTAAGTTTTCTTAGCTTTAGTTGCATTCAATAAAATGTGAAAATTGAGTCGTTTATGACCTTAGGGGCTAAATGGGGCCTAAGGGTGAGCTAACGCACTTTGTGAGTGTGCAAGAGACCATTAGAAGGTGTACTAAATGAATACTAGTCACTATGTCGTAACACGGATGACTCGATGTCGCAACATAGGGAACAGAATGGAAAAGCTCAAGTCTTCCTTCGATGTTGCGACATGGACTACGGGTGTCGCGACTTACCTGTAAAGAAATCTTAAGGAGGAGTATGCTTCCGCCTCTGTCACGACATAGGTCCTCGTGTGTCATGACATTAACTCTGTGACAGAAATAAAACACGAAACAGGGGCGTTTTGGTCTGTACAATCAAAATTTAAACTTGAGGACGTCAGCTAACCTAGGGTTAAGGACGATAGCCACCTAAAAGGTATAAATAGGCTCTTTTGGAACATGTTATGGATACCATTCCTTTAGCCTAAATTCTCTGTGTAAAATTTAGTTTAGTTTTCTTTCGTTCTTAGGTTTTAGATTTCTTTTTAGATTTCTTTCTATTGTTCTTGTTGATTTCAACATATTTGAATTGTAGAAGCATTCAAACTTTGTGGATTCACAATTAATCTCAATACAATCAGGCTCTTCCATTTACTTTGTCTTGTCAATTTAATTAGCATGCTTTCTCTTTATATCGATTTCATATTGTGTATAAAATCCATGAGAAACTAATCCCTCTATGGGGGATCAGCGAGTGGAGATATGATCTATTAACTGTTTTGTAGGGTTACACCACGTATTAGCTATTTAGGAAAGGAAGAATGTGAAACAAACCTGAGGCCTAAGAACCACAGAAGTCATCAAGGTGGGAATTAACCTAAAATTGGTATTGCCCATTCGTGAACACCTTCATCCTAATCCAGTCTAGACTTTGAGGCTGGAAGATAAGTAATTCTTGCTGACTCACTACGTTAGTGGAAGATCGGAAGATCATGCTAGGGTAACGACTAGTTGATTAACGAGGAACCTGATGCAATAGTTGATGAGGAGTACCGAAGTGAGCGAATGACCCATAATTGAGATTTGTTTTACTCTACTCTTCTATCTCCCGAATTTTCTTTCATTTATGTTATTGTAGTTTTATTATTATAAAAACTTTATGAAACCCTTTTCTATGTGCTCGTACTATAATTTATTTGAAGTACTAATTATATCTTTTAGTGTTTAGGTTAAAATTGATATAGCACTCGCCTTTCTTGGGTATGATCCTCAGGGTACTCACCTACTTCATTGTAAAAACTATATTACAACTCGACCCATGTACTTGCAGACACCGCCTTGTAGTTCTCTATTTTATTGTAGTATCCACACTCTGAACGTTAGTACGTCTAGAGGCGGTCACTTGTCCTACCTCATTATTCTCGACCGCGAAAAAGTATCCCATAAGTGTAAGCATATGGTCTTTAAGCAGAGTACAAAGCTTTTGTTGAAAGTTTATTAAGCTAGTAATCGTGGATTTTCAAGCCAATGTATCTTGGCCTCTGAAACATACCCTCTAACTTGTACATCACCTTTCAAGTTGTTTCATAGCTTTCCAATTGCTTTTGTAAAGTATTGGTCATGCTTGCCAATATTTAGCAATGAGCTATCTTATTTGAATCCTTCCATCAAGTTCTGGTCTCAAGTTTGTTTACACTAGGGCATTTAGTATCAAGGACTATTTTGTATTTGTAACAATTGGGAACAATGTGAAGATTCTATTTCCATTCCTTATGGTTGTTCCCATTCAACTTATTTTTAGTAAGGATGTTAATTAATGGAGTTGGTGTTTTTTTTTCCGAATTGTAAAAATAAAATTTTCATTAATTAATTATATTTGTATCATGAAAATAATTTGAAAAGGTTTTGCAACATACAATATGTCTTTAGATGATGCATGTGTCTTACATTAAACCTAGAAAACATTTATAAACTGCTGCAACAATAATTCCTACACCCGTAGAATTAACTTATCGTGGGGGTAGTCTTAACCACCTTGTAAGAATATGAATTTCCATCCAATTAATAAGTGAGCCTAATTCCTTATTTATTCACACATATTAATAATCATTTCACATTTGACCATTATTCCAACTTAAATAAAGCTTCGTGGGAAGTTACTTAACTAGAATCATCTTAAGTGTATAACCATAAACTCAACAGTCATAATAAATATGTACTTTAATATGAGTCATCGTGGGATAACCATAATGAGGATCATATATGACTAGTTTTCCTCTTAAAGGAAATCTCCCCAAAGAAATTCTCATGAGAATACTTTCTCTGCGGTGCGACTAGGGTAAAACCAGCTCAAAGTATTATCATGTCATCACAAAAAGACAATTGATAGAGGCCGTAGGTCTTGTTTAAGGACCTTCTCCAACTCAATATTTTAAAACACTATGCAAGGTTTTTATTCTAGTCTCAATCATGAATGATTAAATATGCAATGACAAGTATGAGTGACATTCTTTTCCTAAACTATGTGGCATTCTTATTATATATGCATGAACATACTTTGTAAATTAAAATTGACATAATCTCATATAACATGGTATAAATTTCTAGTAAATTTACTCTGACTAGCAAAAGATTTCCATGGTTCCATCCTAAGGAAAACTAAAATAATTAAAATTACAATTTTTTCCAAAGCAATCTTTGGGTTTTCTAGGTAAAAGGAAAATATCAAGTGGGTTCTACCAAAAAGATCCCAATACCCGAATTAAACCCAAATCTCAAAAATTCAAATAGTTAACCAAAAATGGGTTCCTTCGTTGGGTCACCATCGGCCACCGCTAGTCAACCTCAACTACTGCTAGCCACTTTCAGCCACCGTTAGCCTCCACCATTGGTTCATGTCAAGTTTGAGCCACATTGTTCAGTTTTGGTTTGGATATCAACTACAACATCATTCATTTCATTTCTCCAGGTTCCGTCGAAAATTTTCGGTTACAAAAATTTCCTAGTTCGTTTCTGGCTCACATGAATTTTTTTAATTTTCCAAAAATTAAAATTAAAAAAATTAAACTTGCATAAAGGTTGTATTCCATGATCTAACTACAAACTCAAAATTTATAAAAACTTAAATTAAAAGCGATCCAATTTATAGGAAGCACAACCTTTGGAAAAATTACTTTATAATAATAAAATAATTCATACATTCATCTACATACACAATATTCAAATATGCATATAATTTAATAATTTCACCTATCATCTTATTTAATAAAAAAGGAGAGATAGAGAAAATTACGTATATCAATTTATACTATAAACATTCCACAACTTGGTGCGATACCAATTGTGGAAAAAGTGGTTTTAGAAAATAATATTTTTAGGCATAATGGGGTTTAAATTTTTTCTTAAAAGCGAGCCTTGTGATATTTATAGTAATAAACTTTTAATTGAAATTATACATGTATTTTGTGTTGTTTCTCGGCATAAATAAATTGAACTAAGTGCGTAGATTAAAACCTTTTTAACTTTAATGGGAAAGTTAATTCTCCTATTAATTGGAAACTAGGAGTATTTTCTCAAAAATAAAATTTAATCTTTAAAATGATTGATTAGCCCTTGTAATTCAACTTGTCTCATTGATTTAATTAGGTGAGTTCACATGGTGTGTTGTGTTTAAATTATTATGTATTTCAAATTATGAATATATATATATGTTTAATTGAAATTTGGATTATTTAGGATTTGGTACAAAAGGTGAGACCCTAAATAATTTAGTAATGATCTGGTACACATGTATATAGATTGATTACCGAAATCCAGTATTTGTTGTGGAATTGAAGATACATGTGATATAGGTTTAGCTCAATGAGTAACGTAATGTCGTTTTAAAGGTTTTGCATAGAAGGGTAACCTGACATGTATATTTATAGGTTTGGCAAAGCTATTTAATGTGTTGATATAAAGGTTTAACCTAAACGGGCAACTTGACTCGAATATATGTTCAGCTTGGATAAGCAACAAATGTGGTTAGTATCAATGTATTTGAGATCATTTACTGTCTTTCATCAGGTAATACTATTAATATGGAATGAGAAAAGAGGTTACACAAAATGTATTTGATGTTCAAATATGGTATTAATGAGTTATTTGAATATAAAGCTTCGATATACATGTATTATTACTTATATGATATAAATTAGTATGTTATAAATTTGGTACATTATATGATTGGATGTTTGATTTATTTATGGTTTTTTATATAGTCTCCGACAACAATTGTAGCATCCTGTAGCTCAGACCCGGTGATTGGGTCAGGCGATGGATGTTACAATATATCATTACGAAAGCTACTTGATTAAGTGTTCGTCCGATGACCTTGTCATAAGTGTGTTACCCTAATAGAATATCCTTAATCTCTATGGGGTAAAATTCGTTCTCCCAATATAATCCTATTTTATCACATGGTTTGCATTACATATTCCGATATGAAAAAGACAATTACTAACTGGAACGATGGAAATGTACAAGTGTACACAATCGCAACAAGTAATGAAGTAGCAAGTAAATGTCGAGTTATCGTACCCACAAGGACTGTGAAAAAGAATTATTTATTAATGCAATTAAAAACACTTTGGTAAAGAAAAATATTTTGATTTGAGGAGGTGATTAAAAACTAAAATTTTTAACTAAGTAAAATAAATAAAGAGGAAATAAAAGTTCCAATGCACGATTTCAAAGGATGATTTTAATCAAGATGACATAATTGTGTTAGGTTAATTACATTTCTTACCTTAGAATTACTAAACTCATGTTCTTGTTGTTACGAATAAATTCACGGCAACTTGGTAATTTGCTAACTTATTAACATACTCACCTACAAAAATTCATTTATCTCTTGACTATATCTCTATGTAAATTCAACCGACTAAACAAATTTTAATAAGCAAATGCGTTAATGCACATACATACTTATAAAATTAAAATAATCTCTTGTACATATCTCTATGCCAATAGAAACAACTAATTTAATCTCATAAGCACATAAAAGATTACATGAGTTAACAATGTGTTCCTACCTTGAAACAATTTAATCACAATAATATTGCAACTTATGTAAGGGTAATGTATCGTTAGATACCATTGCTAATTTAACCTCACTACCTTAGATGATTAAACATGCCTTGATTAAGTAACATGTCAATTAAGTATAATTTCAATATGTTTAAATAATTAATTGATTAGTTACCTTACAATTGTAATGCAAGAATAACTTATTCATGGTTTTACTTAATCAAACATCTTACAAATGCCTATAACAACACAAACACAATTTTAATAAATTAAGTAGACAAAATGCAATCAACCTAACACGAATTAGATTTAAGACATATTGATTAAATAAAACCTATCAACATCAAAATTATTCATATACATTTTCATAACAACAACAATAAAATTAAAAGGATAAGGAACAAGAATTAAATTCGGTGTTTCTTGACGATTGACTAGTTTGCTCTGCTCCTTCTTCTCTGCTTGTTCTTGTTAAACTGAGACTTGAATACTGCTCCAAATTGTGGTTTAAGAACTCTTTTTCAAGAGGTGAAATAAGCAAGGGAATGGGGAAGAAAATGAAGAACAATCGTAGGGGATTGAAAAGAGAAAGTGAGAGAGAAGTCAAAGGATGAGAGGTTTTGAGATGCGTTTCAAATGAGCAGCAAATGAGGGTATTTATAGGTTGATTAGACTGCTAAAAATAGCTAAAATCAACAGCCATAGAGTCCCCCATGGCCGGCTACACATGTGGCAAGTTTGAAGGTTTCAAACTTGCTATTCTAAGGTAGGGGCAAATCTAGAAAGGCATGATAAGTGGAGGGGTTGGAATGCAAATTCAAGGAGTCTTCAAGGGTTGTTTTCCAAACCAAATAATCAGGCAAACAAGTTGATTGGGTTAGCATGTGGGACGATTTTGGGTAGCCCAGTGCTCAGTTGGATCAGTTTTCTCGGTTTAGCTCAACTGGGCCTCTTTTCATAATTAATTAATAATAATTATTTAACCTAAAATAAATTCTATTAAAATTAAAATTAATTATATTATGAATTAATATTCATAATTTGGACTCTCTTCGACTGAAAAATCAGTTCACCTTGATGCTTCAAAAATCGCTTCTCGGTTTTGCATTTTTAGCAGTGTATGTCGAGCCAATTTTCATCCTTTGTGCAAATCTATTGAAAATGATTAAAATTAATCAAAATTTATTATAAAATTAATTAAAATTAAAAATTTTAATAATTTAAGTACAATTTAATTATTTTATAATTATTATATATTTTTCGACTAGAATTTCTACGAATTTACATGAATTTGAGTTAAAAAAGGCATGAAAAAGTGTGTACATTTTCGTGTTTCCACAACACATAGTAATTAAATCATCTGTCTTATGAAATATGACCGTGACCACATTCCTTTCTCATATATCAAGTAATGACAGTAGGAGGATATCATATAACCTTATAGGGCTATGAATTCCACTATTGTGGAATAATGTTACATCATGAAAAATTCATATGCCCAATGTCCCAACTTTCAGTTTCTTAACTATTTAAACTTAGGCTTTCATTTAAATCAAAATGTGCAAGTCACACATGCATAGTCTATCATCCACTTTTGAATAAGGTATACCGGATTATGAATGCCATTAGTGAATAATTCCATAAGTGGATTTAGGATAAATTCAACTTTGGTCATGTCCAATGTATTGGCAGTCAAAACAATGAGATCTACATCTCTATCTTCTGGGAGTTATTTGCTTCGATGCCCAAGACAAGTGATCTGCCGTAATTTGATGTAGCAGATTAAACTAATTTTTTCACTTTAAGAGCTATAAAGCAAGCATTTTAATTAAGTTTTAGTTATGTTTTCGTAAGTTTTCTTAAAGTTAATAAAATGTGCAAATTGAGTCTTTCATTCACCTTAGGGACCGAATGAGGCCTAAGGGTGAGCAAATGAACTTTGTAAATGTGCATGAGACCATTAGAAGGCATACTAAACTAATATTGGTCACTATGTCCCAACATGGAATGATCAATGTCACAACATAGGGAGTAGAATGGAGAAATCATGAGACTACCTTTGATGTCGTGACACAACCTAATGGTGTCGCGAAATACCCTTGAAGATATGCTAAGATGATTATACTAACTCCTCTGTCACAACACAGGTCCTGGTGTGTCATGACATAGACTCTGGACGGAAATTAATATGAGCCATGAGGTGTTTTAGTATGCACAATCAAGCTTAAAGTTCGTGAACGTCAAATAACCTAAGGTTATTCTGATTTGTGGAGACAATCAAACTGATTGGATCCTCATTTATTCTTAATACAAATCATGCATTTTCTTGAACTTTATACTTTTGATTCATTTATCATGTTCATTCGTTATATCGATTTTATATTGCTTATGAAAACCATGACGAACTAACCCTTCTATGGGGGATTAGGAAGTTGAGGTATAATCTGTTAACTATTTTATAGGGTTACTCAATGTATTATCTATTTGGGAAAGGAAGAACTTAAACCCTTGGCCTGACAACCCTAGGAATTCATCAAGGTCGGAATTAACCCAAAATTTGCATGGCCTATCCGTGAACACCGTCATCCCAAGCCGGTCTTGACTATGAGGTTGGAAGATAAGTAGTCTCTGCCGACTTGTTATTTAAATGGAAGATTGGATCCTGTTAGGATAACGACTAGCTGATTGACAAGGAACATAAAGCGACAATTGATGGGGATTACTGAAGCGAGCTAATCACTCATACTCAAATTTGATTAATTCTACATTCTCGTCTCTTGATTATATTTTATTATGATTTAGTACTATAATTGATTTAGAATACTAATTAGATCTTTTACTGTTTAGGTTAAATTTGATCTAGCACTAGCTTCCCTTAACTACGATCCTCAGAGTACTCACCTACTCTATTGTAACAATATTACAACAGGAGCCATTTACTTGTGGATATCACCTCATTGTTATATCTTTTACTGCAGTATCCACACTCTGGATGTTAGTACGTCTAGAGGCGGTCAACTTGTTGGTGTTGTTGCCGGGGAGGCGTCACTAGTTTGATTTTAATTTTTGCACTTCAAAAAGAATAATTAGGAATTTTTTAGGTTATATATATGATCTTTAATTTATTCAACTAACTAATGTCACTTTTATTTATATATTTTTCTTAGATGCCCTTAGTACACAATCTAAATTATAACTACAATCGTCGTAAGTAAAGGAGACCGGCCAATAGGAGAATGGATAATTTTGATTATATGTAGACAAACGAATACTTTGATTACGGTGCCAGTATTTACAAGGATGGGGTCTATGAGGACTGGGAGATACAAGAGAACCAACGATTAGTAATGCTTGAATTAAGTCAATATCGAGGAGAAACCTCAAAGTTTTCCCTAGATGATAACAAAGATATTAGTATACCTTTAGAAAGGCATTAAGATGTGTCAAATCCAGAATTGTGAAAAGGAGAGAATGCCACTAGATATGCTTATGAGGGAAGGGAACTCCTATACTACTGTCCATCTCAGCACATAGAAGAATATCCAGATAAATTGAACGAAACAACAGCAAGATAAGGTATAGAGCTTGTTGGGGAAATGGCTAGTGAATAGAAGAATTGGGTAGGCATGGAATCATCATCCCAGCGACTTCGAGTTCTTCCAATAAGGTCGGAACACAAGAACAATATAACACAAACCCAACAATAGAAACAATGATATTCATGGCTGACTTAGTGGAAGAATGTCTGTCAATTCAGGAATTCACAAAGCAAAATAGAGAGAAACCAATAGTTCCAGCTGATAAGCCTGAATTGACTATCCTTTGCATATCCTTTGTCCGAACCAAGCACCTCTAAGAATTTTCCAGAAGCTGAAAATTTGAAAAATAGATATTGATAGGAATTATGATCACAAAGTAGGCCTCAATCAAGTTGGACAATTGATGAGCATAGGCATTGAGCTGCAGGTACCATGAGATACTCAATCCTTACAAGAGAATTATCTACTAAAAAAGGGACGAATTCAAAAACTCGTAGAGTCAGAATCTAAGTGACGTAGTGTGAAATTCTTTGCTAATCATCACCTCAAAAAGTACTTCTAAAAAGTCATTCCTGATCGATAAGATGAATAAGAACATAATGAGCAACAAGTATGAACTACCATTCTCAACCTCCTTACGAAGCAAGAACATTAAGCAAAAACTCAATTGGTTGCGTGGTTACGTGGTACTACAAATAACTAATAGTTATGATTTATGAAAAGAATTGTCGGTGGTGGTTAGGGCTAGCCAAAAAGGCAAGTTTAGAGAGAGAGACAGTCACAAATAAATAGAATGGCACGATGGGTGTTGGACCAATACAGATAGAGACAATTTACATTGAGCACCTTGGTGTATATTGACTGAGCTGTCGGATGAGTCCGAGAGCAAGACCTAGCATTTTTACGTAAAATGTAACACCCCAAACCCGGCCTAGACGTTATGGCCGTATCTGGTGTGTCACATTGATGTGACTCCCAAAACTTAGACTTGTTGATAAGACTCATTTCTTGTTGATAAAACTCGTTTCTTAAGTTTGGAAACCTCTTTAGTAATGTTTAACAGAACACTTAACCAACTGTTTGCCTTATTAACTGCTATTATTATATTAAGTTGATTTTAAAACGCGAAAGCATTTGAACACTCTAACCTTTAAAGTTCATGTCTTTGAAAACCATAATTATTTTAAAAATTCGTTTTCACCTAACTAGCAGTAAAAAATATGTAAGCAAAGCCCAATTAAAGTTAAAAACCCAATTAAAGGCCTTATTACAAAAACAAAACCCATCAAATTATTAAAATTAAAATAAAGGCAAATGTAAACATCAACAGTAGTTGTGTGGCCACCTTCGAGTCGCTCGCAACCCCGAATCGTTTATGGCTGAGGATTACCTGCACAGTTAAAAGGAGAGAGTGAGTTTTTGAAACTCAGTTTGTAATCCCCTACCAAACAGACCACAAACAACATGCAGAACAGTCTGGGCCTAAGCCCTATTCAGTAACAGTTCGGTGTGAGCCTAAGCCTAGTACAGTAACAGTGAGTGGGCCTTAGCCCAATACAAGAGTCAGTACAATGCAGTTATGCAACCCATCCCAATCCAGCCAACACACCACTCCGTACCACCAACACACCATGTGGGAATAAAATCGACCCACCTAGCCAACACACCAATATTGCAGTAAAGCTACCAGTAACAGTAACGCAGCAAAGCTGCCAGTAATAGTAACGTAGCAAGGCTGCCAGTAACAGTATATGTGGCAAAGCCACCAGTACAGTATACTTCCCCTATATCAGAATTCAACCCCATGCAGTATGTCATGTTATAAATCATACGTGTATGTAGTATGTCATACTCAATAATAGTCATATATATACAAAGAGTAAATCGGTCATACACTCATTTCAACTCCTAGGGGTATAACAGTCATTTTACCTTTTGAGGGTATTTCGGTCATTTTACCCGTCGAAGGTATTTTGGTATTTTTACCTTTCGAGGGTATTTCGATCATTTTACTTATCAAGGGTATTTCGATAATTTTACCCTTCAGGGGTTTTCAATCATTTTTGCCTATCGAGGGTATTTCAGTTATTTTACCTATCGAGGGTATTTCGGTAATTTTACCTTTAGAGGGTATTTAGATAATTTTTGGCCCAATTCGGCCTAAGCCCATGAAAATGCTCACATGGTCTCAACGCCGTCTTTTTTGGCTTTTCGACTTTTGCCGATTTGTAATTGAGGGAGGGTGTGATTACACACCTAGTTGTGCAAACGCGCTAATTCTACGAGCATCGAAACCTACATTTGACCAAGAATCTTAGTTAATCGTCTACGCAATTATACCATCAATTGATCCTAAGTTGATACGATTACTAACTTACCCCAACTTGATCGAGCGAAAAGGAACGGTTCGCTTAACCAGAGTATTCACCAACCTTCGACCCTTTGAGAGGTTCCGAGGCACCAACTGAAAAAGATAAGCACTTAAGTTAACCGGTAAAGGAAAACACCATTCTATTATACTTACCAATAACGCGCGAGAGAACTACTACCAAATGCAAGACCCACGACTGGCCCCCATGGAATGGGAGGATTCGGCAGTCAGAGCAAATAAAAGGGAGAGAGTTGACTAGGGGAGAAACCGAAAAGATGAAGGGAAAAAGAAAAGAAGAGGTGGGGGAAAAGAGATGTGGAATTTGGCCCAAGGAAGAAAGAATAATGATTGGGGTTTGGAAAAGAAGAATGAGGAAGAAATTGACAAAGTGGAGAGGGAAAGAGGAAGGGAGCTTTCAGTTGAGAAGAGAAGAGAGAGGAAAAAGGTTCGGCCAACAAGAAGAAAAAAGGAAGAGAGGTTTGGCCAAAAGAAAAAAGTAAAGAGAGAAGAGAAACAGAAACGAACCCAAAACTTGGCAAAGTATGAACCAACTGCAAAAAGGTAAACCGAAATTGGCCAAAACTTTCAACTCAGAAAGAGGGAATGCATTCCAATACCGAAAGCCTCAGAATGACCAATTCGGAGCTAGCAATCCCCTTTAGCTAAATTTCCTAGAGTGCCAGAGTCCAATTTCGGCACAACTCTTCCTTTCAACAACTCCTCGATTTTCTCCTCGTATCTCTCCCCTTATCACTCCATCAATTCCTCCTCAACTCCCCCTATGACCAATTCAAACTTCGTTCGGCAGTATTTCACTCCAACTCTGCTACTTACACGGCTCAAGAAGCAAAATAAATGCCCTATTGTGCAATCCAGGACTTGAACCTTAGGCCTCACAGTTGCACAACACGCCACCTTGCCACTAGACCACAAGCTCTTTTTGTGTCATAAAACAAGTACTATAATTTATAAAGCTTATGTGCCAGTGTCCAGATTCATTCAAAAGTAAAACTAAAAAATCAGCAAAAGCCAAGACTTAAATCCAAGCTTATCAAACGCTCTTATACACACCCAAATCACTTATCCATTAAAGCAAACAAGCAATTTGTGTCAAAACACGCAAAAAATTAAAGACTTATATCTTTGGGGCGTGACATAAAAGCTCTTAGTAACTGTACAAAATTGTATATTTTGCTAACCAATTAATTAACATATTACAAGAGTATCAAAGACAAGGTTAACAGGCACTTGACGCACTCTGAAGATCGAAAATTTAGGAAATAGGGTCAACTTTGCAACTTGGACACTTCGTGTCGCAACACCAGTGTTAGTAGAACAAAATTACAAAAAACATATTGACGTCACAACACCACTGCCTTTTGTCGCAACATTGTGGACAGTTTCCTAAAAATTCAAAACTGTATGGTGTGTTGCAACATAAGTAAGCTTCTAGGGATGTCACGAAAACAAACCCATGTGTTACGACATCGCTGCAAATTTCTACAGGGTTAACCCAACCCAACTTCACAACCTGACTTTTTAACCTTAAAAATACCAAAATTTTAACCTCAAAACACTAATTTTAAGCATAAAAACACAATACTAATATAGCCTAGCCTAATTTTAACATCCAAACTCTTTTGAAACCTCTCATTTCAAAACCCATTTTTACAAAAAAATCTAGGTTTTTAATCCTTCATCCCCGATTCTAAAAACCACATTTGAGGAAGTCATCATCAATAGATTAAAGAGGAGGCACATACGGGTTCAAGGAGGTTGAGGTTAAGTATTCTCAATTCTATTTTACTATTCAATTGATTACTATTCATCTACATTCTTATTAGAAACTTTGATTAAAGAATGGCTCCACATAAGAGTAAGAGAACTACAGTCCAGAAAACACCAAATGTTTTGGACCTAAAACAGTTCCATAATCTAAATATGGAAAAATATCTTCTGGAATTACAAGGGAGACCATTAATTCAAGAACGAGGGTTCAAACCCTCCATGGTCCATTGTAACGAAATCTTGACTTTGGTGTGATACTATCAATGGGAGCAGTTCTGTGTCACTCCCACTGGAAACGCAGTCATACTCGTAGTGCAAGAATTTTAAGCATCCCTCAAGGATGAAATAATTAAAGGTAGGTATGGTGAAGTATTAAGTGAGGAAACAGCATGAGGGAAGGAAGTTCCTATATCCCCTAGTGATATTTGTAAATTTTAAAACATTTCATATTATGAAAAAGATTTTATGGATAGCGTAGATTTGGAAAAATTGCAAAACATTGACATGGAGGATGCTATAAAATATTTGACTCAGGGCAGGGGTAGTTGGAACTATTGGATAGATACGAGGCTACCAACAAATTTCAATCAGGCAATTATGTTTCATGTCACCAAAAGTGGATGAAATTTATTGGCACCAGAATTGCACCCGAATTAAATGTTTCGAATGTTAATGTTTTTCGAGCTGTTTTGCTATATGGTATTTTGCAGCGTAGATAAATCTGTGTAGGGAGTTAAATCTTCCGAGAACTGAAACGATGCATACAAAACCAGGAAACTGGACTTTTCTTTCCTTATCTAGTGACAGCGTTATGTTAAAAAGCGGAAGTATCAATAAGTGAAAACGAACTGTTTATGAACCCAACAAAGAGCATAATTGGAGACACATATATACACAATACGTTAACCTTTAGCGCAAGCAAATTACCAAATGGAAGCAAAGAAGGAAGGAGAAGATGGACGTTCCAGCGATAGCGAAAAAATAAGTCAAATGCTAGAAAGGAAACCATTGGAAGCATAGAAGCATAACTTGATGGAATGATTAGATGGATGTAGGAGAAGGGACAAGTACTTTAAGAATTCGTAAGAATGAATAGGTTACGAGCTTCGAATTACCCTCTGATATGTTTAGCTCGACACTAACTCACCATAAGAGAGATGATGAGGGGAACAGTTCTGAAGATGGGGGGATGTACAAGATCCCCCGAGAATAAAGGATGAGTATAAAGCGACATTTCAGGTGCAATTGTCTACTCCAAAGGGGCCCATGATCCGAAGCCCCACTCATAACGCACCCTCCACAGGTGGGAGCTCCCACCAAATATATGGCTCGAGAAAGGGAAAAGCTCTAATGGAAATGAGGTGAGTGCTACATTGTGATGATGATGAGGAGGATTGAACTTTGTTAAATATCTACTTTTAAAGACTTATATTAATTTTCAGATATGTTTAATTTAACTTCGTAGGAGTAAGATTACTAGTAGGTCCTTAGTTATGTTGAATTTTTGGTTAAGTTTTCTATGTAGGAACCCAACGCAAAGGAGACACAAACAATTTGAGCTTGACATTATCAAAGGAGGAATCACCCACTATTAGCAGTTGAAACGGCCACGATCAATCAAATAACTTCTTTCCTTATATTTTTTATGGGATACACATTGAGGACAATGTGTTAACTAAAGTGTGGGGGCTAACATAAATTTTTTTTAATTTTTACATTTTTCTTGTCATTTGTGTGCTCAAGCTTGTAGAAATGCAAGTGATTGGTTAGGAGCATATACATAAATTGTTTGTGTTTACAAATAAAGTTGGCTTGATGATAGGTGTTTCTAAATTTTTTATTATTAGGCTTCTAAGTTCTATATGTTACACTATAAGTAGGCATTAAGCAATCAACTGCACCAATTGATATAGAAAATACAAGAAAATAAGCATGTTAGTATGAATGATAAATGATTGAACTTGAGTTTGTTTGGTTGATTAAATTTGCACATATTGAGATCCTTAAGGGATGACCTAAGGCATTGTTTGGAATATATCCAGAGCCAGAAAGATGAAATATAATTATTTACCTTAATTACCGATTTTTGATCCTGTTAGCACTTCTTGATAAACATTATTACAAAACCCAAGCCTGAAACGTTGATTTGTATTTGCCCTTTTTCATTGGTCTTGCACTGCATGACTATAGACGTCTAGCCATACTTATTGATGGTTACGTAGGTACATCATGGTGGATTTGATAAAAATAGAGTGAATAGGAAAGATTGGTGTAATATAGGAACAATGGGTTAGTCTAAAAGTGCAGAACGAAAAGAAAAATTCAAAAGGAAAATCAATACAAGTAGAAAAAGTTCTTGAAAAGAAAAAAGCATTTATGAGAAAGATGAACTAAATAAGAAAGTGGCAAATTCACAAGAATAAGAAAAACTCGTTTATTGGTGCATAAAAACTCGTAGGCTAGTCGTAGTCACTATGTCATGCTATGATTTCCTATGTGGAGAAACAAAGAAGGTGAGAGAAGGAGAAATAAGGCGGTGAGCGGGTAACGGTCACTAAAGGAAGAATAATAGGGATCGATACGATGTGCCAAACTATTTTCATGTTTGTAACCCTTTTGATACTTACTATTTTTTCAATTTCATACATTTCCTAAGCCTCAAAATGTTACAAGCCGAAAAGTCCTATGTGACCTAAATATCCTTATGCATGAACGGATATTATATTAAACAAACACATAAACTGCTATTTGTATTCTACTAGGATAATAAAATTAATTGTATGATTTTTTGATGGATTCCTATAGGTGAGGCCCTTCATGCTTGTATACTTTGTAATATATTGAACTTAGTTGTTTGTGGTCAGAAGTGGTAAATCAATTATTCATTATGTCAAAGTTATTTGTGAATATGAAATGTCTGGTAATGCGCTCCAAAGCCAATACTTATATTATATTTGCTCAGGTGTCGTCTCATCTTGTTCTTATTTTTGTTTGTGTTGCTTGAGGACAAACAATGACTTAAGCGTGGGGGAGTTTGATCTGTTGTAATTCTGTGTAGTATGTTAAACTAAATTTCGCACTTTATGAGCTTGAAAGCAAGAATTTTTATTAAGTTTTAGTTATTTTTTGTAAGTTTTCTTAAAGTTATTAAATGTGACAATTGAGTCTTTTATTGACCTTAGGGGTCGAATGAGGCCTAAAGGCGAGCTAATGAACTTTGTAAGTGTGCAGGAGATCATTACAAAGCATACAAAACTGATACTAGTCACTATGTTACAACACATAATGATCAATGTCGCAACAGAGGGAGCAAAATGGAAAAATCACGAGACAACCTTCGATGTTGCGGCACAGCCTAAGGGTGTCATGACATACCCCTAAAGATATCCCAAGAGGAGTATACTGACTCTTATGTCACGACACAGGTACTGGTGTGTCGCAACATCAAATCTGGATGAAAATTAACACGAACCATTGGGTGTTTTGGTCCACACAATCAAATTTAAAGCTCGGGAACATCAATTAACCTAGGGTTAAGGATGATGACCACCTAAAATCTATAAATAGCCTTATTTGTTACACATTACAGACACCAATTACTTAGTTTAGAACTATGCTTTTAAATTCAGTTTAGTTTTTCTCTTTTCTTATGTTTTAGATTTACTTTTAGTTTGTTCTTTATTTTATCTCAAAAGATCTAATTTGTGGAGACAATCAAACTCTATGGATTCATGTTTATCCTTAATACAAATCAGAATTTTTTCTTAAACTCTATACTTTCGATTTGTTTATCATGTTCATTATTTATATCGATTTTATATTGCTTAAGAAAAGCATGAGGAACTAATCCTCCTATGGGGGATTAGCAAGTGGAGGTATGATATGTTAATTGTTGTATAGGGTTATTCAACGAATCAGATGTTTGGGAAAGGAAGAACCTAAACCCTATGAAGTCATCAAGGTGGGACTTAACCTAAAATTGGTATGGCCTATTTGTGAACACCATCACCCCAAGCCGGTCTGGACAATGAGGTCGAACAATAAGTAGTCCTTGCTGACTTGTTATTTGAGTGGAAGATTAGAAGATCCTGCTAGAATAATGACTAGTTGCTTGACAAAGAACCCAAAGAGACAGTTGATGGAGATTACTGAAGCGAGTTAATCACTCATACTCAGATTTGATTAATTCTACTTTTTCATCTCTTGATTTTTATTTCTCTCTTTATTATATTTTATTATTTCTTAAAAATTCCTTTTATTATGCTTTCGTACTATAACTGATTTAGAGTACTAATTAGATATTTCACTGTTTAGGTTAAAATTGATCTAGCACTAGCCTCTATTAGGTACAATCTTCGGAATACTCATTGTAACTATAGTAGAACTAGACCTATACACTTATGGATACCGCCTTATTGATATATCTTTTTGTAACAACCCTAACCTGTATCCGTCGTCGAAAAAGGGTTATAGAGCATTACTAGACTAATGAAGTAGTAAATCATTCAATTCATACATCAATGCAAACATAATCTAATTACCTTTAAATAAATTCATAATGTCCCTTAATCGAGCCCTCGAGGCCCTAAAAATACTTTAAAAATAGTCCAGGACTAAATCGAAAACATTTGGAAATTTTAGGAAAAAGTTGAAAATTTTAGACTGCAGGGGTCACACGGCCGTATGGCCAGGCCGTGTGACTCACACAGCTGAGATACACACCGGTGTCTTAGGACGTGTGGACATTCAAGATAGGGACACATGGCCGAGTCCTATCCCGTGTCCATGCCCATGTAACTCACTAACTTGGGTCACACGGCCAAGCCACACACCCGTGTGCCAAGCTGTGTACCCCTCGAAATGACCTCACACGCCCGTGTGCCAGGCATTGTGCTAGGCCGTGCAACAACCTGACTTGCATGCCTTGAATCCACAAGAGACACACGGCTGAGACACATGCCCGTGTCTCAGTCCGTGTGGACCTAAAATGTACCTTAATCAACAAGTTTACCATTTCAAGCTTACTTGGAACCTAAACAAACCATTTACCAATCAAAATACCTATCCATATTTACTTTAATGATGCCAAAAATATACCAAATCAATCTAATTCCATCCCTAACCAATGTACCATCATTGGTACCACAAGTATATAAATTTATATCAAAACATAGCATCAATTCAACCTATCAATTCATTGAAGATATCACCTATCAACACCAACTCAAACATACCATATCTTAGCTACTTAACAACCAATTCATCACAAACTATTTTAACCATTCCAACAAGCCTCAAATGGCCATACTAACACATATTGATAAGGCACCAAAAGTACCAAAAGAAAATCAACTAAAGCAATTTTTACAACAAAATTCATATTTAACTATTTACGTATCCAAAACATTAGTATCATCATACAACCTATTACATGTCATATAATCTAAAATAAACGTTTCAAAAGCTACTGAATTAAGCTGGATAATGTGACTTGAGTGCTGATTCATTTGTCCAACCTTCCGAGTATCTACAAAAACAAATTTTAACAGAAGTAAGCTCAATGAAGCTTAGTAAGTTCGACGTAATAAATCAATAATTCTTACCGAAGTGAATACAACAATTCCAAAAGTAATATAACAACCATGAATTTTCTTGTCATCCACAACCCGAATTGGTAATTCATAACTAATCAATTCAAATCTCAAGTATATATATAAAAAAATTCATCAGAGTTACTAAACAAGTTAACCTACCGAGCTTTTCAATCCGATGAACATTTTATGGATAAGAGTACATTGTTAGTCCAACCAAACACACCAGATGCTCACCTGAGCCAATCCCTCCAACACACCAATGCTCATAAGAGCTAATCCAACCATCACACTAATGCTCAAAAGAGCTTATCCAACCATTACACAAATGCTCACAAGAGCTAAACCATTCATCACACCAAACAGGGAGTATAACACGAGAATTTGCAACAAATGCTGAACCTCGATTTACTTGGGTAATATGCAAAAATATCCCTCCAATACCATCTCCACTCCAACCACCGTAACGTACCAAAACACATCTGTACTCTATCCCGCGTTCAAATCAAGCCGATGATCAAGTTCAATATTAAACCTCAAATTACCATTCATCATCAAAAATTAAGACCAATTATATAAAATGTATCATGTTGGACTACTCAATAATTTATTTTGATATTAAATTCTAAACTGTACAAACTTACTTGGACCAAATTGTAGAAGTTGTAAAAGTGCAATGACTATTCCGTAATTTTTCCTTTTCCATGAGTTTCTACGAGATCTTGATCTAAAGTATAAAATTATTTATTTATCAGCATATATTTCGTTTCCAATACATTTTACAATTAATACCCTTTATTTTTGAATTACACAATTACCCCAAACTTTTACAAATTTTGCAATTTAGTCCATTAACTCGTAATTCTTCAAATTAACCATTTTCTCAAATAAATATTTTATCCAAATATACTAGGCCCTTAAAAGCCCCCAATTAACCTTAAGTTCACTATGAAACCCTAAAATTTTAACATTTTCATAATTTAATCCTAAAATCAAAATCTAACAAATATCACTTTACAAATTCATCAAATAGCATAATCAAAGCTCCAAATATATGGTATTCATAAAAAATTCAATATTCATCAATGAAAACTTCCAAAATTTTTAACATAATCAAAAGGAAAGGTACGGGCTGGCTAGACCTAATTGCAGCAATCTCAAAAATATAAAATTTACAAGAAACGGGTAAGAAAATGACTCACATGCAAGGAGATTAGTTTGGTCGATCTTCCTAGCTTAGAAAACCGTGGACATTCAGTTAACAAGAAGAAAAAAATGAAGAAGACAATAATTAATTCTATTTGTTTTATTTTAATTTTAACTTAATTACAATTTTGTCATGAAAATCATATTAATTTATCATTTTCCATTAGTTTGCCGTCCCACTATACCTATTAAGGCATAATTGTTACTTAAGTCCTCCCTCATTTATTATTTAAACAATTTGATCACTTAATTACTATAATCACTATATTTTGCACCTTCTACAATTTAGACTTTTTCTTTAATTAACTAACTAAACGTTAATATTTTCAAACCAAATTTTAATACGACTTTAATAAATCTATAAATATGCTAAAAATAATAATTACGAGCTGACACGATAAAAATTTGTTGTCACGAAACCACTATTCCGTCAACACTAAAAATCGAGCTGTTACATTTTTACTGCAGTATTCACAAATTGGACGTTAGTACATCCGGAGGTGGTCAACAAAACGTCTCCCAAATTGGACGTGATAGATGGTATAGTAGTCTTTCAATTGATTTGCTTAGTTTCAATTAGACTACACAAGGCACTATATCTTAATAGGTAGGTGACGTGGTAGCTAACATGAATTTTTTGAAGACATTGAAAAAATGCTAACATTGAGGGCATAATTGATTTTTAGGGATTATATAAAAATTATAAAAGCACAACAATTTTAAAGTTTTATAAAATTTAATAATTTTTTATAGTTAATATATATTTTTTACAGCTAATACAGTATGACGTAGACCAACATGTGTGGGAAAGCAAAAATGAGTAGCAAGAAAATTATAATATTTTAGTAATTTCAAATAATTTTAAAACTTTTTAATAAATATTGCTACTCATTTTTGTTTTCCCACACATGTTGGTCTACATCATACTGTAAATCATCCTTATCAATGTCCATTGATCAACTCTCAACTAAAATCATTACTTATCACTCACCTTAAACCACCAAACAATGAAACCATTATCTCTTGGACCCTTTACTTGACACCTCATCCAAGGTGGATTACCATCATACTTCAAGGTCCTATTAAAACCTTATCCAAACATTTATGGTAATAAAAACTTTCTATAATTTTATATATATATATATATATATATTTAATTTTACAACTTTTAATATTTTTCAAAAGTTTTTATAACTTTTTTATTAATTTTATAGATCTTTATCATTTTAATTATTTTATATGCTTTTTATTTCTAATTTTTCTAATATTTATTTATTATTTTCAAATTTTTATAACATATTAGTAATATTTTATAACATTTAATCGTTTTATAATTTTTAAAAATTTTATGATATTTAATAACTTTTATTCTTTTCAATAATATTTAGAAATTTTTTATAATATTTTCATTTTAATTATTTGTATATAATTTTGTATAATTTCTAAAATATTTTAATAATTTTTATAGTTTTGGACAATTTTTATATAATAACTAAAAATCAATTAAGTCCTAAAATAATTTTTTAAAAAATCAGTTAAGTCATCGTAAAAAGAAAAAATCAATTAAGCTCTCAATGGCAACATTTTTTCATGCCAGTCGCCATGTTGTCAAAGTTTTCATGTCAGTTATCATCTCACCCGCCACGCTAGTACTTAACGGAAATGACAATTCGAAGGGCCCATCTGATTGTTATTTTAGAATTAAGGGTCCAATTGATTATATTTTTAAACTATTTTCGAAGATTTTTTTATATTAACAATCACATTCTTTATCGTGAGATTCCGGTTTCATTGAAATTTTAATCCGAACCGAACGCCGAGAATAAATTCTTATAATTAACTAAGCAGTGTCTAAAGTGATTCTTTTATTTGTGTGTAGTGAGAGAATTTTCGAATATAAAGATTACGACACGTCGATCCATTCCGATAAACGGACTATGAGCTGCAGAGTGACAACAAGGAGGGAAGAGTGGACAAAACAAAAAGATATAGTGCATTAGGCAAACAACTTGGCTTTTATAGACCAAAAAGACAGAAAAACTTGGCTTTTGATTGATATCTACATAAAGTAAAAGCAATTTGACTCGGCAATTATGAAAGCACGAGTGGGCAACCCACTACTAGGTCTTGCATGATTGCACGTTCTATGCTTAACTCTTTACAACTTGATATTGATTTGGAATTGGTGGTGGTGGCCCAACCATCAAATCTATACACCCCACAAGAATGTGTCAGAATTACTCTCAAACATGGTTTTGTAATAATGAAATCTGAATGGCCATCAATTGTTTGAACCTTTTCCAATGGAGATGAAGAGAACAATGTTCATGATTTTGTTGTTGAACAATAATCAATGCTGAATAAAAAATGGACTCCTTGTTTGATTGACACCTTAACTTCTCATCTAGCATGTTGAGTGATCTAGAATAAGAAAATGATAACTTTTAATTGTGTCGTAATTTACTATAGAAAGACATTGAAGTCCGAAAAAGACAAAATGCGCCTTTTTGCAGCATTAATGGAAACAGGTGGTGGAGCAAATATAAGTTCTATTACTTATGCGTCCAAAGACTGAAAAATTTACGTACGTATATCAATGTATTATCAAATACTTCCACATGGTGCTTTTATGTGCTGGAATACTGTCGCATCTAATTGCAAATGATTGGAATATTTTGATATTGGGTATATAAAGAATTTAGCATCTACGAGTAGAAAGCAAACAAAGATGTTATGGAAATGACAACGAGGAATGGGCATCTTCAGAATTAGAAAAATAGGATAATAAAATAAGTAAATTAAAATCAATAAATTTTGGATATAGTTGCAAGGTATATTATATTCTAAAGAGAGACAGTTTGTTCTAATTTTAAAGATAATATTCTTGAAAAAGAACATTAAGAATCCATAATACAAATCATACAACAAATAAAAAAAGGATATTTGAAAAATTAATTACGTACAATATATATACCATATATATGGGTATATGTTTTGATTTGAAAGGGGGTACGACATGAACGAAATATTACTAGTTTGACATTTTGTAATATTTTGTTACTTAGTGGATTAATGGTGCAGGTAGATATGCATTAACTAAATTTAATATTATGAGAAACTTTAGTGTTGAGATCCTAGTTGCCCAAAACTTTCATGTTACACTCTTTGAACATACCTTTTAGGAGAGTAAGTTGGAACAACATGGTACATTCTTTGTTTGAACATCATATTGGATAGGCTATTAAGATAACAATTAGAACAGTTGTTTACGACAACTGAAAAGCTATTGTGAGTTATCATTTTTTATTTAGTTGATTATAATATAATTCACAGTCGGCAAATGATCCTCAAGTTGTCTCCTTATTTATTCTACAAGACTGTTGATTGTTTTTCAAAGAGATGGAAGAGAAGGATCGACATATCCTTATGACATGTCTTCTCTTTAATCCTTTTACTTGGGGAATAAATTTAAAATTTTATTCAAAATTCAAAATGATAGTTTTTATCTTGGCTAATGCTTCAATTCAAATTCTTTTTATCTCCTCAAAGGTTAATTAGAGAAGCTATCATATTTTGCTTATAAATAGGAAACACCTATGCTAGTGTAGAGATCATCTTTTAGGGAGTAATTTTACTTAATTTTCTTGTGTAATTGTTGCTAGTAATTATTTTGTACTATGTAGTCTTTATATAGGCTTTCTGGAATATTTCAACACTATTGAAAATGAGGTTATTAGGGTGAGTGATTATAATAGGTTTTAGTTTATGGAATCGGTTGTTAATATATCTTCACTAAACAAGGTTCTACAGAGTAGAAATAGTTATCCAAATTGTGTTAACAAAGCTTGTGGGCTTTTTCCTCTCTTTACTTTCTTCTCCTTAACTGCCTTCTTAGTTCAACCTTGTTTCAAACTTGTTTGAACATAAATTGAGACATTGAGTTAGAACAAGGAGCAAAATTGATTATTTCACATAAGTTTTTGAACAAAAATTATTGTTCTATTTTTCAAACTTAATCAATTATGTGGTTTCTTGATATAATATCGAACTCTTAGTTTCTTTACCTAAGACTTAAATTAAGGAAAATCCAAGAATAAAAAGTTAAACTATAACATACTATTCTTACCAGTTAGGTAATACAAATAGTAAAAGAGAAAAAAGCTGATCACAATTTTATCTTGTCATTATATTATTAAAATGGTGTTCCAAAAGTGTTAGATGTAATGGTGAGACATATTACACTCCTAATAAAAACATATTTGAATCTTGAAGAGAACAATATTGAAAACAGCAACCACAATCTCTAAATGTAAATCGTAAGCAAACATGAAAGATATGAAAAATATCAAACAAATATTACTTTTGTTAAAATATCAAATCACATGTATTTATTTTTTATGTTGGACACTCATTTTAACACACGTTCCAAAATGTCACGTTAAAAAGTACATAAACAGAATGGAACTTACAAACTGTGATGGATGGCTTCCGAATGTGATACTATCTTAGACATTATTATATGACTTTTATTCGGTGGGATTTCAAATTTATTAGGTGCATATATACATTTTGGTATTAGGCTAATTTGGCCTAGTCATAAGTAAGCTTTACGTCTTAGTTATTACAAAATTTTTTAAGAAATGTGAATTTTAAAAATAATCTATATTTCGTTTCCTGCCTAAATTTTTGTTATGTATAAATTAGTTAATATTTAATCTTGAGGCAAGTTGTGTTGAATGAGCTAAGTGGCACTCGGTAGTGCCCATTGTAAATTATCACTAATGTAGTGAAGTTACTTGTTGTATTTGAGTTGTCGTATTTAATTAAACAAATCTTTGGACTAGTTGTTGTGCTGATATTTTGAAGATACTGGAATTCAAATATGGAAAGCAATCATTGGCTTGGGAAGATTGGATTGGATTTGACTGAATCAAAACAACCATTGTTATGTGAAGATTTAATCGAGATTGTGTTGTTGGTTTTAAGATATCATGTTTTCGACAGATTGTGCTTTGAATGTTTATGTTGTAATAGCTATTTTCAAGGAGTTCCTTTGTATTCATTTAGAATCTATGTTAGCAAGCTAAAATTGATATATTCTAATACGCTTAATATAATAGGGCATATTAAGAGCACTTGTATTTGTTCATTGAGGAACTGCTTTTTGTGAGGAGTGCAAATTGATTTGTAAACATTGAGTGTTTACTGCCCAAGTTCTTAAGGGAAGGATTTGGAGGTGAGTGTTCTATCTTCAGGTACAAAGGTGAGATCTTTATACTTTTTGAGTGATAGAGTGTGATTCAGTTGTTATATTTTGGATAAGAGATAGTTGAATTACTCACTAAGCCAGGCTCCACAGATGTAGAGGAATTGAATTGAATAAACAAACCTTACTGTTCTTTGTGTTTTTGTTTGCACAAGTTTTCAAAATTCTAAGCCGTAGTGGCCATTGCACTCAAGCACTTCCATTAATTGTTTTGTTATTTAATAAACAACAATTGTACTTAACAACAATTGGTATCAGAGCTTAACACTTAATGTATCTAGTGTGATTAATGGTGTTGTTGTTTGCTAAGAATGGAAAGATCATCAATTACTCGTCCCCCTATGCTAGAGAGTGGTAATTATCCTTACTGGAAGACTAGGATGAAGGCCTATATCAAGTTTGTTGATGAGAAGACATACCATTTTATTCACTCTAGCTGGCAAGCTCATATTGTTGACTCTAAACCTAGAAAGGTTTTTAAACCTAAATTTAAGTGGACAACTAAGGAAGATAGAGTTTCCAGTGCAAATTCAAAAGCCTTGTATCTCATATTTTATGGTATTGACTTGCAAGAGTATAAACGTGTTCCTAAGTGTACTGTTGCGAAATAAGAATAGGAAATCCCCCAAAATGCTCATAAGGGAACCAATATCGTTCGGTAAACCAAGATATAGATGTTGACTACCTGGAAACACAAAAATATTCACACTTTTTCATACCCTTTTTAACTTAAATTCATGCAGTTTCGATAAAATTCTTGTCGAAAAATATATAATTATTATAAATAATTTAATTGTAATAAACTATTAACATGTTGAATTTTACTTAATTTTATAATAAATTTTGATAATTTTCAATAAATTCGCACAAAAAGTGAAAAACTGCTCGGTTAATTTTGAACTATCAAGGAGAAATAAATTTTCAGCCTAAGACGGTCCAAATTAGGTGTATTAATTCATAATATAAATAATTTTAATTTTAATCCAATTTAATTTGACTTAAATAAATTATTGTTAATTAATTATGAAAAGGGACCCAGTTGAGTTGAACCGAGAAAATTGATCCAACTGAGCACTGGGCACCCCAAAACCGTCCCACATGCTGACCCAATCAGCTTGTTTGGATGATTATTTTTCTTGAAAAATAGCCCTTTAAAACTCCTTAAATTTGCATTCAAATCCCTCCACTATTCATGCCTTTCAAGATTTGACCCTACCTAAAAATAGCATGTTTGAAATCTTTAAACATGCCACATGTGTGGCCAACCATTGGGAGAGTCTTTGGCTACTGATTTAGGCTATTTTTAGAAGCCTTCTGAACCTATAAATTCCCCCTTGGCTGCTCACTTCAAACACATCTCAAAATAATTTATTCTTCACTTCTCTCTCACTTTTCTCTCTTCATTGTTCTTCATTTTCTTCTCCATTCCCTTGCTGATTTCACCTCTTGAAAAAGAGTCATTCAACTACCATTTGGAGTAACATTCAAGTGTTCATGGAGGCCTCGGTTCAACGAGAACAAATGGAGAAGGAGGAGTGGAGCAAACTAGTCAAGCCTCGGAGAAACACTAGATTTGATTATTGTTCCTTATCCTTTTTGTTTTATTGTTGTTGTTATGAACATGTATATGAATATTTTTTATGTTAATATGTTTAATTTAATTAATATGGATTAAATTTAATTCATGTTAGGTTGATTGCATTTCGTCTACTTGAGTTATTAAAATTGTGTATGTGTTGTTATAGGCCTCGGTAAGATGTTTGATTAAGTAAAACCATGACTAAGTTATTCTTGCATTACAATTGTAAGGTAACTAATGAATTAATTATTTAAACGGATTGAAATTGTTATTAATTGACACGATACTTAATCAGTACATGTTTAATCATCTAAGCTAGTTGAGGGTTAAATTAGCAACGGTATCTAACGATACATTAGCCTTGCATAACTTGCAAGATTATTGTGATTAAACTGTTTCAAGGTAGAAATACATTGTTACCTCACGTAATCTTGTATGTGATTATGAGATTGAATTAATTGTTTGAATTGACATAGAGATATGTACAAAAGATTATTTTAATTTCACAAGTATGTATATGCATTAACACATTTGCTTATTAAAATTTGTTTAATCGATTGAATTGACATAGAGATATAGTCAATAAATAAATGGATTTTGGTAGGCAAGTATGTTCATAAGTTAGCAAATTATCGAGTTGTCGTGAATTTATTTGTAAAACATAAGTATGAGTTTAATAATTCTAAGTCGAAATGTAATTAATCTAGCACAATTATGTCATCTTGATTAAAATTATCTTTTGAAATCGTGCATTGGAACTTTTATTTTATTTTTATTTATTTTACTTAGTTAAAAATCTTAGTTTTCAATCACCACCTCAACTCAAAATATTTTTCTTCACCAAAGTGTTTTTAAAACTGCATTCATAAATAATTCTTTTCACAGTTCCTGTGGGTACTATAATTCGACATTTACTTGTGACTTTATTACTTGTTGCGATTATGTACACTTGCACATTAGTCGTTCAAAGTTTTTGGCGCCGTTGCTAGGGACTGTTTTTAAAGTCATTATTTGTGAATTTGTTAATTTTGCATTTTGGTTTATTTTCTGTTCAATTGTAACTTAATTAATTTTTTCTGTGTTTGTTTCTGATGTTTATGAGTAATGATCGAATTTTCGATTTACTCTCCGTATACCTTGAGATTGAAAGAACTTTTTGACAATGAATAAGAGAAGCAAGTCAGAGAAGGACAGAAGAGATGAACTATGAAAATCTAAATCATGGAAATGGAGCAAACTCTGCTCAAAATCCTATCCTTATTGCTGATGATAGGGATAGAGCTCTAAGCCAGTATGCCATGCCAGTGTTTCATGATCTTAATCTGGGTATTAGGAGACCCAAAATTGAGGCACAATAGTTCGAGCTGAAGCCAGTCATGTTCGAGATGCTTCAGACAATAGGCCGATTAAGTGGAATGCCTACCGAAGATCCTCATCTTCACTTAAGACTGTTTATAAAGGTGAGTCTGTTTATAAAGGTGAGCGATTCTTTCAAGCTAGCCGGAGTGCCCAAAGATGTGATATGATTAAATTTGTTCCCATATTTACTAAGGGACAGAGCTCAAGCCTGGTGGAACTCATTGCCACCAAATTCAATTTCCACATGACAAGAGTTAGTAGAGAGGTTCCTCATGAAGTATTTCCCGCCTAGCAAGAATGCTAAGTTGAGGAATGAAATTACTACTTTCCAACAAATGGATGATGAGTCATTGTATGAAGCATGGGAAAGGTACAAATAATTATTACAGAAATGCCTTCATCACGAAGTCCCTCATTGTATCCAACTTAAGACATTCTATAATGGTTTCAATGCCCACACGAGGATGGTAGTGGACTCTCCTGCTAACGATGCTATCCTTTCTAAGTCTTATAACGACGCTTACGAAATCATCAAGAGGATTGCCAGTAACAATTATCAATGGCCAACCAATCGAGCAGCGTCAGGAAGACGAGTCACTGAATACATGAAGTGGACGCTCTTACTTCACTTGCATCTTAGGTATCTTCGATCTCCTCAATGCTCAAGAATTTTACCACTAATAGGTTTAATAGTTTTGCAGCTCAACCACCCAATCAATTTGAAACTATAGCCTATGTCTATTGTGCGGAAGGACATTTGTTCGAAGAATGTCCATCAAACCCAGAATCCGTGTATTACATGGGTAACCAGAACCAAAATCGTGGAAGGCAATGACTGCAATCTAATTTCTATAAGCCATCGTGGCGAAACCACCCGAACTTTTCCTAGAGTAACTAAGGGGCTAAAACCAGTAACACTTATGCACAACCCAGGCTGACTTAGCCACCTATTTCCCCCAACAAGTTTAAAAACCAACCCAAGTTGAACCTTCCAATAGCTTAGAGAACCTATTGAATGCATATATGGCAAAAAAAGACGCCACTCTAAGGAATTTAGAGAATCAAGTGGGTTAACTTACTACTGAACTTAGAAACCATCCACAAGGTGTTTTACCTAGTGATACGAAGAATCTGAGGAATCCTAGGAAGGAGCATTATAAAGCGTTGACATTAAGGAGCGGAAAGACGTTAGAGCTCAACACTGTTGAAGTTGAAGAGGAGCCAGCTGATGCTCAAGACTCAATGGAAGTGCAACCAAGTGTTGAAATTCCAAATTAAACGAAACCAAAATCTGCAAAATCAAATAAGGTAACTTCTGAATCAGTTTATTCTGATAAAATAACAACTTTTTTAGATGCAGAATTGCCATAAAAGATGAATTAACCAATTCCAGTAAAGAAGCCTTCACCACCCTACCCTCAAAGGCTTCAAAAGCAGAAGCAAGAACTCCAATTCAAGAAGTTCCTAGACGTACTCAAGCAACTTCATATCAACATTCCATTGGTTGAAGCACTTGAACAAATGTCAAACTATGTCAAATTCATGATGGATATCCTGTCTAAAAATTGATGACTAGGAGAATTTGAAACGGTAGCCCTAATGAAGGAATGCAATGTATATCTTCAAGACAAACTACCTCCAAAGTTGAAAGGTCCTGGATGTTTTACCATACCTTGCAACATTGGAGAAACTTATTGTGGTAAGGAACTATGTAATTTGGGTGCGAGTCTCAACTTGATGCCTATGTCAATTTTTAGGAAGTTAGGGATAGGTGAAGTTAGACCTACTATAGTTACACTTCAATTAGCAGGTTGATCCATAGCACATCCAGAAGGAAAAATCGATGATGTATTAGTACGTGTAGAAAAATTTATATTTCATGCTGACTTTGTTATTCTAGAATTTGAAGCAGATAAAGAAGTGTCAATCATCCTAGGAAGGCCTTTCCTAGCAACTAGAATAACCCATATTGATGTGCAGAAGGGCGAGCTTACTATGCGTGTTTAGGATGATCAGGTAACATTTAATGTTTTTAAGTCTATGCGATTTCCTGACACAATTGATGATTGTTCTGCAGTGTCTAATTTAGAGGAATTAATCATGGAAAAGGAACTCAACTATGTTGAGGACCCGTTGGAGCAAATTTTGATATCTGACCCTCTAAGTGATAAAGGGGAGGATGAATACTTAGCTTTGCTAGAAGCTAATAAAAAGGGAATTAATTTTCAATCTTGCTTTGAATCTTTGGAGTTAGAGAAATGGGATTATGCCTAACCAAAAGCGTTGATTGATGAGCCATTTAAACTAGAACTGAAGGTACTTCCCTCACATTTAAAATATGTTTATTCACATAACACTTCTAGTTTTCCTGTGATTGTTTCAGCAAAATTAACTGTAGAGTAAGAAAAGAAACTTATCCTAGTATTGAAACAATTCAAGAAGGCTATCAGCTGGACCATAGTCGATATTCGCAGAATTAGTCCATCTGTATGCATGCACATGATCATCTTGGAAGATGGCAAAAAGGGATGATTGATGGAAAATAAAGATTGAATCCCATCATGAAGGACGTGGTAAAGAAAGAAATCATCAAGTGGTTAGATGCGGGTATAATTTTCCCCATTTCAGACAGTTTGTGGGTAAGTTTGATCTAGTGCATGCTAAAGAAAAGAGGTATTACTCATTTTCTTTTTCCATTCTTGGACCAGATGCTGGATAAACTCATGGGGCGAGACTATTATTATTTTCTCAATGGATACTCGAGGTATAATCATATTACAGTAGCACCAGAATCAACACCAGACAATATTCACCTGTCCGTACGGTACATTTACATTTAGACGTAAGCCATTTGGTTTATGTAATACACCTACTAAATTTTAAAGATGCATGATGTCGATTTTTAATAACATGGTTGAAAAGTACTTGGAAGTGTTTATGGATGATTTTTCAGTGTTCGGAGACACTTATGATGATTGCTTAGCCAATCTAGCCAAGGTGCTAAGGCGATGCGAAGAAGCAAACCACGTACTTAACTTGGAAATGTGTCATTTCATGGTACGATAATGTATTGTTCTATGGCATTGGATAACAAGACATAAATTTGAGGTAGATAATGAAAAGGTAGATGTTATTGAGAAACTTCCACCTCTAACATCTGTAAAAAGGTGTTAGAAGCTTTTTGGGCCACGCTGGTTTCTATCAGAGATTTATCCAGGATTTCTCCAAAATTACTAAACCTTTATGCAAATTATTGGAGGACACGATGTTCAAATTCGATGAGGAGTGTTTAAAAGCTTTCAATGATTTGAAAGCCTGGTTAGTTTTAGCACTCATAATCATCACACCAGACTGGGATTTTCCATTTGAATTGATGTGTGATGCAAGTGCCTTTGCGATAGGAGCTGTTATGGGCCAGTGAAGGAACAAAGTTTTCCATCCTATCTACTATGCAAGCCGAACTCTGACGGGAGTTCAATTGAATTATACGGTAACAAATAAAGTTACATCCTATTATGTTTGCTTTTGACAAGTTTTGATCTTATCTTGTAAGTACCAAAGTGACTGTCTATACGGACCATTCGGTAATTAAGTATTTACTTGCCAAGAAAGACACTAAGCCAAGATTGATCTGATGGGTGCTTCTACTTCAAGATTTTGATCTAGTAATTCAAGATCGAGAGGGAGTAGAAAACCAAGTAGCAGACCACTTGTCTAGATTGGAGCCGTAAGAAGGGAATTCTCCACTTATACCTATTTAGGAGACATTCCCAAGTTAACACATATTAAAGGTAAATCATGTCCATAATAACCCTTAGTTTGCTGATATTGCTAACTAGTTAGCTTGTGGTTTGATGCCGATTGATAAGACGTATCATCAAAAGAAAAGTTTCCTCATAATGTGAAGTACTATTTATGGGAAGAACCATACCTGTTTAAAAAGTGTGTAGATCAAATGATCAGGAGATGCGTGGTAGAAGATGAAGTACATAAGATTCTACATCATTTCCACTCAGCTTTGAGTTAGGGACACTTCGGAGGTACAAATACTGCAGTCAAAGTATTGCAAGCCGGATTCTTTTGGCCAACACTATTTAAAGACGCGTATGCTTACGTAAGGAGCTGTGATTGATGTCAAAGGGTTGGAAATGTCACCAACAAAAATGAGATGCCCCGAATAAACATCATTGAGGTAGACTTTTTCGATGTTTGGGGGATTGACTTTCTCAGTCCTTTCCCTCCATCTTTTGGTCACAAGTACATATTGGTAGCAATAGACTACGTATCTCTATAGAAGCATGTGTTCACAAGGTTTGGAACCCTAGGAGCTATCATCAGTGATGAAGGGTCCCATTTTTTGAACAAATGGTTGAAATGGTTACTCGATAAACATGGAGTAAAGCATAAGGGTACCATCCGTAGACGAATGGGCAAGCTAAAATGGCAAACAAAGAGATCAAAGACATAATCAAGAAGTTAGTTTGCCTGAACCGACAAGATTAGACAATGCTTTATGGGCCTATAGGACAACATGCAAGACACTTTTAGGGATGTCACCCTATAGGTTGGTCTTTGGGAAAGCCTGTCATCTGCCCTTGGAGTTAGAGCACAAAACTTATTAGGCAGTCTAACAACTCAACTTGGATCTTAAGCTTGCTAAAGAGGAACGGATGCTCCAACTCAATGAGTTAGTAGATTTCCGAATATTCTCATGCGAGAATGCCAAATTACTCAAGAAAAGACTTAAGAGATGGCATGACAAGCACATTCGAGTTCGAGAATTTGAAGCAGGTCAGCAAGTCTTGTTATTTAATTCCAGATTAAGGTTCTTTCGAAGTAAGTTAAAATCACATTAGTCGTGTCCCTTTATGATTCACCAAGTTTATCCATATGGAGTTGTCGAACTTCAGAATAAGGGATGTAATTTTCGAGTCAATGCTCAACGCTTAAAACATTACTAGGAGGATAAACATGAACGGGATCAAATCTCGTTCATTTTATCATATACTTAATTTTTCGTGTTTTTCTTTTTAAATAAATGATGTAGGGTATATTTTCAGGATTAGTATGTTTAAATAAATTCTGTCTAGGAGATTGGAACTTAAGCGGGAGCGCTTGTGACCCCTCTAATCTTTCCTAGGAATTGATTTTAACATAATCTTCTGAGAAATTACCCCCTAAATGGAAAAATAAATTTTTAGTTTTTCAAATAAAAGTTCAATTTTGATCTAAGTCTTAATTTCAACTCAATTTCAAATTTTGTTTAAGTCTAGGTACTTAATTGAATTATTTTCAAAATTTGGTTGCTCTTTTGTAAATATTAAAATTAGATGTCTCTTTTGTATTTATTTTCAAAAGGCATCTAGAATAAATGTTTTAATTTAATTTAATAAATAAGATGATAATAAATAGTATATAATTATATTTATTATAATATATATTAGTTATTATCAACTTTATATAAAATTAGGATTAGTTTAAATTTGATCATATTTTAATTAATAGTTTTTATTTCGATAAATTAATAGCGAATAATAATTTAATATGCATTATATTAATTATTAATTGTTGTTAACTCGATGTAGAATTAGAACTTAGAATATTTTAATTATTAATTTGTTCTAAAAATTCTAATTAAACCCCTACTCCCTTCACTCTAAATTTCACCCACCTTTTCCACTTTTTCACATCACCTCAACTTAGCCACACCAACACCCACCTTCAGCAACAGTAGCCCCAATGCACACCAGTGTTGCTCCCAGCTCCAGCATGTATACGTCAACAGCCCAGCATCCTGTTCCTTATCGTCACACCTACCCACACGTCTAGCTCCAGTAGCCTCCGCACTAGCTTGTGCACCTAGTAGCTCGCCAAGCCTGCTCGACGCACTTACCTGCTACCTACCCTCCCGCATCCGTGCGGCACAGATGTGCCTTGCTGCTCACGCAAAGATCCGCACATTGTTGTTGCCTCCATCGCTCCAAGCCATGCCTAGCGCACCGCTGGTGCCTTGCTACTCGCACCAACACCCTTGCCTATCGCAGCACAGCATCAAGACACTCTACAACCATCCCTAAATCAACCACTTTAATTTGCTTTATATTTATTTTCTTTGAGTTCTTAATTTTTATATAAAGGTGGTAAGAAAAATTTCTCTCTTAAATTTTAATTATTTAATTTTTCAATTTACTAAATTATTAATATTTTATACTAATTAAATTTTTGGGAAAATATTTGTTTCCATCTTATGTTTACGTTAATCATTCCTCCCAAAAGAACTCGTGCCTCTGTCCAAATTGACAAATCACAAAACAAATTCTATTGTGAAGAAGCCAAAGCGAGATACGAAAGCTTTTTCAAGAATTAGTAGATGTACCAGAAAAAGGGTTTACGTTGAAAGAAAGCAACTATATTGATTTCATGGCGTGCATTCGACAAATTGCTGAAGCTCTCAATTGGGAGTTATTTTGTGAGAAAAGACCTAGTGCAAATGAGGAGTTAGTTCGTGAATTTTACACAAATTTGACCTCAAGCTAATTAACAGAAGTCTCTGTCTGAGGAATCAAGGTACCAATCAACTCAATTTCTATTAATGAATTCTTTGAATTACCTAATTTTGAAGACGACGAATATTCTTCAATGATGAGAAATATTAAAGCTGAAAAATTGCAAGAAATTCTCGAGGAACTGACAGTTCCGGGCTCTAGATGGACTATGTCAAAACAAGGAATTCACACTTGTCTCAAAGAATATTTAACACCACTAGCAAAGGTATAACTCTATCTTATTCGGTTTAGCCTTATGCCTATTTCACATGGAACTACAACTTCATTAGAGCGAATGGTCTTGTTATACTCAATTTTAACTGCAACGACCATTGATGTGGTAAAAATCATTCCAAGGGAAATGTGAAATTGTGCTGCTATACGTTTTGGCCCAGCTTACTTTCCCTTTTCGATAATAATTTTGTGCTTGAAAGCTAAAATTCTTGCAAACGTAAAGAAGACAGGTTATAGCCAGGGTACAATCACAGATTGGGACCACTACCGAATAGCTGGAGATTTTATTCTATAGTAACAAGTTGAAGAAAGCTAGGATCCCGAAGAAGAAGATCCCATAGAGATTGATCCAATGCAGTCAGCTGAAATCCCTGATAAGAAAGAACCACTGGAACCAATAATTGAACCTGACATGACAACCTCAATATTCAGAACTCAATCGCCTCGCCTAGTTCTTCGAGATGAGCTATCAAAATTGATGGACATAATGCAACATATGCAGTGGTAGCAACAAGCTTACTAGAGATATTCAAAAATACGAGATGACTCAATGAGAAGCTCTCTTACGAAAATATTAAATCACCCATTTATTTTTATGCTTGAGATTCTAGATTTCATATTTGAACCATAGAGTCCACTATTGAAGCGATTCATGCAAAAACAAAGGCAATAGAGCAAAAGATGAGTCGAATTCGGAGGGATCTGTGAATAAATAAAAAGGGGGGATCTTGAATTTATTTTATTTCCGTTATTAGGTTATTTAATATTTTAGGATTAGGTTTTATTAGGAATTTTTATTTTTCACATAATAAAACAAGGGGTGGAAATCATACATAAAAATGAACAATTTGCAAAGTACAAAGTGTGGCAATAGAATATACATATCTAGGATTGGATTTAGAGAGAGCTTGGTACTTAAGCAGTCAAATTGACTCACCTCCTCTTTTCTAGAATCCTACCTGGTGTATAGTATCTATTTACTTTTAATAATGAGGACATTGTTCATCTTAAGTAGGGGGACCGAAAAATTGAAATTATTTCCTCTCAGAATAAATTTTTCCCTGGTGTATAGTATCTATTTACTTTTAATAATAAGGACATTGTTCATCTTAAGTAGGGGGACCGAAAAATTGAAATTATTTCCTCTCAGAATAAATTTTTCTTTTAATTATGATTAGGATATATTTTGTTCAAAAATTTGAAATTTTGTTAAATATGCTAAACTTTAGTATAAATAAATTTCAATTATTTCAATAGTTGTTATGTTAGCTAAATTATGACATAAATGTATTTTTAATAAAGTATGCAAATCATACCATAAAATTTTTTAGTTCCCTAGGAAAGTTAGGCATGCATGAAAGTTTAAGTCTCTAGAATTGACTTAGTAGTTTCTTGAGGCGAAATCCTAGGAAGCATGGGATGTTGAAAATGATTTAGGCAACTTTTGTTTGGACTGTTTGAGGCTTTCAAGCCAACCTTGATGAATTTTTATCCCTTGAAACCCAACTTTGAGACTATATGACCAAAATTTATTTGAACCCTTGAAATATTTAGCCGTCACTTTTCTCTTAATTATCTTTAAATTGTCCCAAACATTAGCTCAGTACTATTCAAAATGTTCTTTGAAAATAAGTTTGGGGGAGTTGAAAAGAAGCATCAAATGCTCAAAAAAATTGTAGTACATACAACAAAACGCTCGAGAAAAAAAAAAGAAGAGCATATGTACTTGAAAGAAAATAGATGTGCAAAAAAGCATGTGGAATCAAAGTAAGTTGGTGTATTGAAAGTAATTATTTCGAAGGTCCAATTAAAGCTGAGTCTAGGGTTTTTAGCCTAAATTTATCTATCTTTTGCCTACCCCTAGCATAGCCACGTTACAACTTTTTTAAAGACCTATTGATTCAAGTTTCTATGCTACCTACATTAGTGGAGAGAAATTGCTTGTTCAACATATGAAGGCATAAGTTAAACTTAATGATTACAGCTTAATCTTGAATAAGAGAATAAAATCAAACTGGTAGGGATTTAACATGTCGTTATCAGGAAACATTTAGTATATTTTTGCTATCATAAGAATAATTGAGATTAATTTGAATGATATGTATACTTAAGTAGCGTAAATTTGAAAATTCTTGTTCTTAAGCATAAATATACCAAATTCATAATTCTAGGAAGAACGTTGTTTTGAAGGAAATTTTCAAAGGTGTTTCCGAAACAAATTCTTTTCAATTTGTGCATTACTCAGGACGATCAATGAATTAAGTTTGAGGGTGTGGAAACACGAAAATATTCACGCTTTTTCATGCCCTTTTAAACTCAAATTCATGCAATTTCAGTAAAATTCTTGTTAAAAAATATATAATTATTATAAAATAATAAAATTGTACTTAAATTATTAAGATGTTTAATTTTACTTAATTTTATAAATAATTTTGATAATTTTGGACATATTTGCACAAAGGGCAAAAAACAGCTCAACAAACATTATTAGAAGCACAAAACCAAGAAGCAATTTTGAACAATCGAGGTGAACTAATTTTTCAGCCTAAGGTAGTCCGAATTATGTGTATTAATTCATAATATAATTAATTTTATTTTATCCAATTTCATTTGGGTTAAATAAATTATTATTAATTAATTATGAAAAGGGGCTCAGTTGAGCTGAACCGAGAAAATCGATCCAACTGATCACTGGGAAGCCCAAAACCGTCCCACTTGCTGACCCAATTAGCTTGTTTGGCTGATTATTTTGCTTGAAAATGGTCCTTGAAGACTCCTTCAATTTGCTTTCAAACCCCTCCATTATTCATGCCTTTCATGATTTGCCCCTACCTAAAAATAGCATCTTTGAAATCTTCAAACATGCCACATGTGTGGCCGGCCATGGGGAGTCTTTGGCTGCTAATTTTGGCTATTTTTAGGAACCTTCTCAACATAGAAATACCCCCCTTGACTGTTCACTTCAAACACATCTCAAAACCATTTATTCTTCACTTCTCTCTCACTTTTCTCTCTTTATTGTTCTTCATTGTTCTTCTCCATTACCTTGCCGATTTCAACTCTTGAAAAAAAGTAATTCAACCACCATTTGGAGCAGCATTCAAGTGTTCATGGAGGCCTTGGTTCAACAAGAACAAATGGAGAAGAAGGAGTGGAGCAAACTAGCCAAGCCCCGGAGAAACACCATATTTGATTCTTGTTCATTATCCTTTTAGTTTTATTATTGTTGTTATGAACATGTCTATGAAAATTTTTGATGTTGATATGTTTAATGTAATTAATATGTCTTAAATTTAATTCATGTTAGGTTGATTGCATTTGCCATACTCGAGTTATTAAAATTGTGTTTGTGTTGTGATAGGCCTCGGTAAGATGTTTGATTAAGTAAAACCATGACCAAGTTATTCTTGCATTACAATTGTAAGGTAACTAATGAACGAATTATTTAAACGGACAGAAATTGTAATTAATTGACAAGATACTTAATCAGTGCATTGTTAATCATCTATGGTAGCTGAGGGTGTAACATCCCTATTTAGGGCCTAGTTGGAACAGTGGTTTCGGGGCCACAAATTTGATGAGCAACAATTTATTTTTACTATGTTATTATGGCCTACAATTTTGCGAAAATATTTCGTGAAAATTTCATTCAAAAATTTCGACGTTTGGGCACTCAATTTAGTCAAAATGACTAAATTGTACAAAGTGCAAAAGTTGAGTTCTACATGTTAGTGGTGTCCAATTGTTATGAAATTTTAAATTGGAGGTCCTTATATGGTAATTAGACCATTGGTTAATTTGGTAGACAAAAAATGGACATGGTTAGGCATGTTTCTAAAGTTTTTCATTACGGGCATTTTGGTCATTTAGTTATTAAAATGAATTAAAAACAAAATTAAAAGCCAAAATTTTGTCCATCTTCAACCCCATGGCCGAATTTAACAAGGGCAAACCATGGCTAGGGTTTTTCAAGCTTCCAAGCTCGATTATAAGTCTGTTCTTGCCCCGTTTTTAATGTTTTTTTTTTTACGTTTTAGGAATTCTAGTAGCTTAATTTAGCTTATTCTAGCAATAATTTAACCTAGGGTTCATATTTGGAAAAATACTCATAGGTGAAATATGTTTATTTTGATGTTTTATGGTAGAATATGAAGCTAGAAATTATGTTAAACAACTTTTGTTAGTCGATTTTAAGTGAAAACGAGTATATTGACATAATCGGCAAAAATACCTAATGTTCATAAGTAAGTGTTAGAGTAAGAATTTAATGTTGTCATAGAAGGGAAAAATATTCAGCATGTTATAAAACATAAGAATAAGAGATGAAGTTTAATTTCTGAGCTTTCGGGCAAAAGTGTAATTATGTTAAAGTTTAGGGGCAAAATTATAATTTTGTCAAAGTTAGAGTCGAGGAATGTTTTGATGAATGTGGGTATTAAATAAGCTAAATTTTCAATTATAGATTACGAAGAACAAAATCTGGAGCTAGACTTGGAAAGAAAAAGGTTGAGGACTAAAGTGTTAGATTTGATCACATTTTTGTGCTGAGGTAAGTTAATGGTAAATAAATGCAATATTTTGATAATTATTATTAATCCTGTTATTTTTCCGCAATTATGTATTTATTTCATGAAAATATCTAATGTTAACTCAAGTATGAGATGACAGAGAATCAGTGTTAAAAGGCCGTGTTGAAACATGAGGAATGTATAGGATACAAATGTCATGACATTAAGAGGATGAGATCCCATGTAAGACCATGTCTGGGACATGGCATTGACATCATAGAGATTATAAGAGGTCCCATCCAAGACCATGTCTGGGACATGGCGTTGACACCGAGATGAGAGGTCCCCCGTAAGACCATGTCTGGGATATGGCATGGGCATCTATATGAGAACTCCTATGTAAGACCATATTTGGGATATGACATTGGCATTACAAGAAACATCCAATGTAAGACTATGTCTGGGACATAGCTTTGACATGCTATATTCAGACAGGAGACACGAGTATCCTTAGTATTCCAACTGATTCAACGGGCTAGTAAATAGACGATGTTACATGAAAGTTCAGGTAAAAGCCTAATAGACAAGTTAAGGTGAGTTAATAAGATTAAGAGTATCTCAATTATCAGTTGAAAAAATAAATTTCAGCAACGAAGAAGTAAGTTAAGCAAGCAAGTAAGTAAACGAGTAAGAGAGTAAGTAAATAAGAAAGTAAAGATCTTAATGCTTAATGAAAATTTATGAATATAATTGTTTATGATAAATGTTGTTATTTATTTACTTGTAAACTTACTAAGATTTATGCTTACTTCTTTTATTTCTTTTTCTTTCATATAGTATTATCAAGCATAGTCGGGATCTTGAAGACGTCGAAGAGCGTTCAAATTATCAACCACCAAAACTCGGTATTTTAAGAAGATATATGTTTTGAGCTATGGCATGTATAGGGACTTGGTCATTTCGATTGTATATTCTTAAGATATGACCAAAAGATGATATGTAAATTTGATGATGACTAATTATTAAAATGACTAAGTATGAAGGTGTTTGTTGTTATAAATGTCTAGGTGCTAAATTATGCATAGAAATCATGAAAAGGTAAAAATTGGTAGCAAATCAGTTTTGAGACAGCAGTAGTGACGTGACTTTGAAATATCACCAAGGATAGTATAAAATGAATTATAAGGTGAATGATATATAGAATTAAATCTTATTGAGTCTATTCTCATAGAAAAATAACGATGTAAAAAAGGAAATTTTATATTCTGAGATATGTGGATTTTAGTTAGATATGGTTAGAACTATTTTTGGAGTCCCCTGTTCTGACTTTGGAAAATCATTAAAAATTATAAAAAAATAGTTATGAGTAGTAATTTATATGTATAGATTCCTTATTGAGTCTATTTTCTGTAGAAACAAGTAAGAAATCTATATGAAGTCTGTAATATGAGATAATTGAATTTTTGTGACGAGCTGGCAGGACAGTCGATCAGTGAAACAGGGAAGAATTTAACTAATAAACTGTACTAATTGGCTGAACCAAAAATTTTGAAAAATTTACGGTAAAAATATATATGATTCTAGTCTTAGGGAAAATTTACAGATCTAAATTTTGAGTTTCATAGCTCAAGTTATAATTAATTTAGTAACTACTGCGCAGGTGGATAGACTTATTATGAACAGTGAATTAACTTTTAAAACTAAATTTTTATGCCCCGAACTTTTAAGTTAAGTCAAGTAACGCCTCATGCTCGACTTCGGCAACGGTCATGGGTAACGGGTGTTACATTTTATTGGTATCAGAGCAGGTTTAGTCAGTTCTCGAAACATTCAATGTGAATAAAATTCTAGCTATACATGCCATACTTATATTTTGATAGTGTGACGACTCCTGACGATTTTAAAATGTTTTTCATTTATAGTTATGGATCCCGAAAGAGCTAGTACAGATGATGTAAAAAGTAATGCGCCCGCTCCTGTAGAAGGGACGGTGCCACCAGATAGTAGTGAAAGGCCCGTTACAGTTAGTCAGGGAGGAAGGGCTCGAAAAGCCTTCATCCAAGCTATGAATGATTGGTTTGCCAAGTTCGTTCGTACGAATCCGGCTGTTAGACCTCCACCCCCTCATGATTCACAGATTCCCCATGTAGCTTCTCCAGTCGCAAGTATAGTTAGCAGGGAAGGCCACCAGTTGATAAGATCAGAAAATAAGGGGTCGAAGAGTTTCGAGCTACTAAAGATGATGATGCAGAGAGAGCAGGATTTTGGCTCGAGAATAATATTAGAGTCTTTGATGAGTTATCCTTTACACCTGAGGAATGCATGAAGTGTGTTGTTTCACTTCTTAGAGATTCAGCCTATCATTGGTGGAAGATTCTTGTATCAGTTGTACCGAGTGAGAGAGTTACTTGGGATTTCTTTCAGGAGGAGTTCCGTAAAAGGTATATCAGTCAAAGGTTTATTGACCAAAAAAGAAAAGAATTCTTTGAGTTAAAGCAGGGTAAGATGATTGTTACTGAGTATGAACGTGAATTTGTCAGACTCAGCAAGTATGCTCGAGAGAGTGTATCTATAGAAGCTATTATGTGAAAAAGATTTGAGGATGGACTTAATGAAGAAATCCGACTGTCAGTTGGTGTTCTAGAGATAAAAGAGTTTGTTGTTCTGGTTGAGAGAGCCTGTAAAGAAGAGGATGTATTAAAAGAAAAAGAAAAGGGAAAAGTTGAAATTAAAGTGCAAGACACGAAGAAAAGGCAGATGAGCAGATCATTTCAGTCTACTTCCAAGAGGCCTAGAGAGTTCCCTAGTGGATCAAATTTCTCAGCCATATATTCTAGTCGAAACAGAGGCAGAAGATTTGAGGGTTCTAAAGCTCAAACTACTACAGTTCCAAGTACGGGTAGTACTCAACCCACTAGGCCAGAATGTGCCCAATGTGGTAGACGTCATCCTGGAGAGTGTAGAGCAAATGAAAATGCCTGTTTCAGATATGGTGCACTAGATCACTTTATTCGGGATTGTCTCGAAACAACTAAAAGAGAAGTAATACCGAGTGCGTGTTAGGAAATACTCCTACTAGAGGTAGACCACAGAGGAACCCGGGAGTTGGAGCAAGTAACAGGGGTACGTCTAAAGACTCAACAGCTAGATCAGATGTTAGAGCACCCGCAAGAACATATGCTATCCGTGCTCGTGAAGAGTCATCCTCCCCTGATGTGATTACGGGTACATTTTCTCTTTATGATACTACTGCTATTGCTTTAATTGATCTGGGTTCGACTCATTCTTATGTTTGTATGAGATTGATGCCTAGTATGAACATGCTTATAGAATCTACTGAATTTGTAATTAAAGTATCAAATCCATTAGGCCAGTATGTGTTAGTAGATAAAGTATGTAAGAATTGCCCTTTGATGATTAGAGGTCACGGTTTTCCGGCCAATCTCATGCTATTGTTGTTTGATGAGTTTGATGTGATTCTTAGTATGGATTGGTTGACTTCCCATGATGTGGTAGTGAATTGCGGAAAGAAATACATTGAGTTGAAATGTGAAAATGGTGATATTATCCGGGTTAATTCAGATGAGTCAGATGGTTCTCTCTCTATGATTTCTGTTATGTCTACTCAGAAATGTTTGAGAAAAGGGTGTAAAGATTATCTTGCTTTTTTATTGAGCACTAAAGATCCAGAATTGAAAATTGAATCAGTGCCAGTGGTACGTGAGTATTTAGATGTGTTTCTGAAAGAATTACCAGGTTTGCCTCCTGTTAGAGAAGTTTAATTTGGTATTGAGTTGTTTCCAGGTACAACTCCTATTTCTATTGCTCCTCATAGAATGGCCCCATTGGAATTGAAAGAATTAAAAGCTCAGCTGCAAGAATTAACTGATAAAGGTTTTGTAAGGCCTAGTTGTTCTCCGTGGGGTGCACCAGTGCTTTTTGTGAAAAAGAAAGACGGTTTGATGAGATTATACATAGATTATTGGCAGCTTAATAAGGTAACTATAAAGAACAAATACCCACTGCCTATAATTGATGATCTGTTTGACCAATTGAAGGGAGTTACTGTGTTTTCCAAGACAGATTTGAGATCCGGTTATTATCAGTTGAGGGTTAAAGAGTCAGATGTTCCGAAGATTGCTTTCCGGACTAGGTATGGTCACTATGAGTTTCTTGTGATGCCATTTGGTTTGACTAATGCTCCTGCTATTTTCGTGGACTTAATGAACCGAATTTTCAGACCTTACTTGGATAAATTTGTAGTTGTGTTCATTGATGATATTCTGATTTATTCTCATGATTAGATTGAACATGCCAAGCATTTGAGAACTGTTTTACAGATTTTGAGAGACAATAAGCTTTATGCCGAGTTTGGTAAAAGTGAGTTCTGGCTTCGGGAAGTTGGAATCCTTGGACACATTGTCTCAGGTGATGGTATTAAAGTTGATCCGAGTAAACTTTCAGCAATTGTTAATTGGCAGCCTCTTAGAAATGTATCAGAGGTTAGAAGCTTTCTTGGATTAGCTGGTTATTACAGACGATTTTTAAAGGGATTGTCCATGATAGTTACCCTATTGACAAGATTGCTGCAGAAAGATGTCAAGTTTGAATGCATAGAAAAGTGTCAGCAGAGTTTTGACAAGTTAAAGGCATTATTAACTGAAGCACCTATTTTAGTACAGCTAGAACCGGGTAAAGAATTTGTGATTTACAGTGATGCATCATTGAACGAATTGGGTTGTGTACTTATGCAGGAAGATAAAGTAATCGCATATGCTTCCAGACAGTTAAAGCTACATGAGAAAAACTATCCGACGCATGATTTAGAGCTAGTTGCCATTGTATTTGCGTTGAAGATTAGGAGACATCACTTGTATGGTGAGAAGTGCCGAATATTCATTGACCATAAAATTTTGAAATACTTGACGACTCAGAAAGATTTGAACTTGAGGCAAAGATGATGGCTAGAGTTGATTAAAGATTATGAGTTAGTGATCGACTACCACCCGAGCAAGGTAAATGTTGTTGTAGATACCTTGAGAAGAAAGTCTTTATTTACATTGAGAGCTTTGAATACTAGTTTGACTTTATCTGATGATGGTTCCATTTTAGCTGAGTTGATGGCTAAATTGATGTTTCTCGAAGAAATCTATGAAGCTCAGAAAAATGATAGTGAGTTGCAAGCTAAAAGAGCTCAATGCGAGTTGGGTGTAGAGTTTGACTTTTAGATCGGTTCTGATGGTTGTTTGATGTTTAGAGACAGAGTATGTGTGCCAAAGAATGATGAGCTTATTTGAAAGATCTTACTAGAAGCACATAGCAGTTCTTTGTTTATTCATCTAGGTAGTACAAAGATGTATAACGATTTAAAGAAAATGTACTGGTGGGAAGGAATGAAAAGAGATATTTCAAATTTGTTTCTAGATGCTTGATCTGTCACAGGTAAAGGCCGAACATCAGGTACCATCAGGTTATTGCAGCCTGTGTTAGTTCCTGACTGGAAATGGGACCGAGTTACCATGGATTTTGTAGTAGGGTTGCCGTTGACACCGAAAAAGAAAGATGCAGTATGGGCTATGATTGATAAGTTAACGAAGTCAGCTCATTTTATTCCGGTTCGTATGGATTATTCACTTGACAAGTTGGTTGAATTGTATGTTTCAGAGATAGTCAGACTACATGAGGTACCGTTATCGATTATCTCAGACAAAGATCTGAGGTTTACTTCGCGGTTTTAGAGGAAATTGCAAGAAGCTTTGGGTACAAAGTTGAACTTCAGTACAGCTTTTCATCCTCAGACTGATGGTCAGTCAGAGAGAGTTATTCAATTACTTGAAGATATGCTCAGATGTTGTGTTTTAGAATTTCAAGGCAGTTGGGAGAAATATTTGTCGTTGGTAGAGTTTGCCTATAATAATAGTTATCAATCGAGTTTGAAGATGGCTCCTTATAAAGCTTTATATGAACATAAGTGTCATACGCCTTTGTATTGGACAGAGGTTAAGGAAAATCAGATTTACGGGGTTGATTTAGTCAAAGAAACGGAAGAAAAAGTAAAAGCTATCAGAGATTGTTTAAAAGTAGCTTCAGATAGACAGGAGTCTTATGCCGATTTAAAAAGAAAAGAGATACAGTATCAAGTTGGTGACAAAGTGTTTTTGAAAGTCTCCCCATGGAAGAAAATTTTCAGATTTGGCAAGAAAGGCAAACTAAGTCCACGTTTCATTGGACCGTTCGAGGTAACTGAAAGAATTGTGTCCTTAGCATACCGGTTAGCTTTGCCAACTGAGTTAGAGAAGATTCATAATGTATTCCATGTGTCTATGCTACGTCGTTACCATTCCGATCCGTCACATGTGATCTCACCGACAGAGGTTAAGATTCAGCCATACATGACTTATGTCGAAGAACCGGTAAAGATTCTTGATCGAGAGATTAAGCAACTAAGGAACAAAAATATTGCACTTGTGAAGGTGTTATGGAATAGATATGGGGTTGATGAGGCTACATGGGAGCCCGAAGAGGCTATACGAAAACAGTACCCAAATATCTTCATAGGTAAGATTTTCAGGGATGAAAATCCCTAAAAAGGGAGGAGAAATATAACATCCCGATTTAGGGCCTAGTCGGAACAGTGGTTTCAGGCCAACAAATCCGATGAGGAAAAAATTATTTTTACTATATTATTATCACCTACAATTTCGTAGAAAGATTTCAAGAAAATTTCGTTCAAAAATTTTGACGTTTGGGCACTCAATTTAGTCAAAAGGACTAAATTGTAAAAAGTGCAAAAGTTGAGTTCTACATGTTAGTGGTGTCCAATTGTTATGAAATTTTAAATTGGAGGTCCTTATATGATAATTAGACCATTGGTTAATTTCGTAGACAAAAATGGATATGGTTAGGCATGTTTCTAAAGTTTCTCATTAAGGGCATTTTGGTCATTTAGTTATTAAAATGAATTAAAAGCCAATTTTTGTCCATCTTCAACCCCATGGCCGAATTTCACAAGGGGAAACCATGGCTAGGGTTTTTCAAGCTTCCAAGCTCGATTGTGAGTCCGTTCTAGCCCCGTTTTTAATGTTCTTTACGTTTTTGGAATCCCGGTAGCTTAATTTAGCTTATTTTAGCAATAATTTAACCTAGGGTTCATATTTTGAAAAATACCCATGGGTGAAATATGTTTATTTTGATGTTTTATGGTAGAATATGAAGCTAGAAATTATGTTAAACAACTTTTGCTAGTCGATTTTAAGTGAAAAAGAGTATACTGACATTATCGGCAAAAATAGCTAATGTTCATAAGTGTTAGAGTAATAATTTGATGTTGTCATAGAAGGGAAAAGTGTAATTATGTAAAAGTTCAATTTTCAAAGGTGTTTCTGAAACAAATTCTTTTCAATTTGTGCATTACTCAGGACTATCAATGAATTAAGTTTGAGGGTGTGGAAACACGAAAATATTCATACTTTTTCATGCCCTTTTTAACTCAAATTCATGCAATTTCAGTAAAATTCTTGTTAAAAAATATATAATTATTATAAAATAATAAAATTGTACTTAAATTATTAAGATGTTTAATTTTACTTAATTTTATAAATAATTTTGATAATTTTGGACATATTTGCACAAAGGGCAAAAAACAACTCAACAAACATTATTAGAAGCACAAAACCGAGAAGCAATTTTGAACAATCGAGGTGAACTAATTTTTTAGCCTAAGGTAGTCCAAATTATGTGTATTAATTCATAATATAATTAATTTTATTTTATCCAATTTCATTTGGGTTAAATAAATTATTATTAATTAATTATGTAAAGGGGCCCAGTTGAGCTGAACAGAGAAAATCGATCCAACTGATCACTGGGAAGCCCAAAACCGTCCCACATGCTGACCAAATTAGCTTCTTTGGCTGATTATTTGGCTTGAAAATGGTCCTTGAAGACTCCTTCAATTTGCATTCAAACCCCTCCATTATTCATGCCTTTCATGATTTGCCCCTACCTAAAAATAGCATGTTTGAAATCTTCAAACTTGCCACATGTGTGGCCGGCCATGGGGAGTCTTTGGCTGCTGATTTTGGCTATTTTTAGCAACCTTCTCAACATAGAAATACCCCCTTTGACTGTTCACTTCAACCACATCTCAAAACCATTTATTCTTCACTTCTCTCTCACTTTTCTCTCTTCATTGTTCTTCATTGTTCTTCCCCATTACCTTGCCGATTTCAACTCTTGAAAAAGAGTAATTCAACCACAATTTGGATCAGCATTCAAGTGTTCATGGAGGCCTTGGTTCAACAAGAACAAATGGAGAAGAAGGAGTGGAGCAAACTAGTCAAGCCCCGGAGAAACACCAGATTTGATTCTTGTTCCTTATCCTTTTAGTTTTATTATTGTTGTTATGAACATGTCTATGAATATTTTTGATGTTGATATGTTTAATTTAATTAATATGTCTTAAATTTAATTCATGTTAGGTTGATTGCATTTGCCCTACTCGAGTTATTAAAATTGTGTTTGTGTTGTTATAGGCCTCGGTAAGATGTTTGATTAAGTAAAACCATGACCAAGTTATTCTTGCATTACAATTGTAAGGTAACTAATGAACGAATTATTTAAACGGACAGAAATTGTAATTAATTGACAAGATACTTAATCAGTGCATTGTTAATCATCTAAGGTAGCCGAGGGTGTAACATCCCTATTTAGGGCCTAGTCAGAACAGTGGTTTCGGGACCACAAATTCGATGAGCAACAATTTATTTTTACTATGTTATTATGGCCTACAATTTTGCAGAAATATTCGTGAAAATTTCATTCAAAAATTTCGACGTTTGGGCACTCAATTTAGTCAAAAGAACTAAATTGTAAAAAGTGCAAAAGTTGAGTTCTACATGTTAGTGGTGTCCAATTGTTATGAAATTTTAAATTGGAGGTCCTTATATGGTAATTATACCATTGGTTAATTTGGTAGACAAAAATGGTCATGGTTAGGCATGTTTCTAAAGTTTTTCATTACGGGCATTTTGGTCGATTGTAAGTCTGTTCTAGCCCCGTTTTTAATGTTTTTTTTTTACGTTTTTGGAATCCTAGTAGCTTAATTTAGCTTATTCTAGCAATAATTTAACCTAGGGCTCATATTTGGAAAAATACTCTTAGGTGAAATATGTTTATTTTGATGTTTTATGGTAGAATATGAAGCTAGAAATTATGTTAAACAATTTTTGCTAGTCGATTTTAAGTGAAAACGAGTATATTGACATAATCGGCAAAAATACCTAATGTTGATAAGTAAGTGTTAGAGTAAGAATTTGATGTTGTCATAGAAGGGAAAAATATTCAGCATGGTATAAAACATAAGAATAAGAGATGAAGTTTAATTTCCGAGCTTTGGGACAAAAGTGTAATTATGTAAAAGTTTAGGGGCAAAATCATAATTTTGTCAAAGTTAGAGTTGAGGACTGTTTTGATGAATGTGGGTATTGAATAAGCTAAATTTTCAATTATAGATTATGAAGAACAAAATATGGAGATAGACTGGGAAAGAAAAAGATTAAGGACTAAAGTGTTAGATTTCATCACATTTTTGTACTGAGGTAAGTTTACGGTAAATAAATGCAATATTTTGATAATTATTATTAATGCCGTTATTTTTTAGCAATTATGTATTTATTTCATGAAAATATCTAATGTTAACTCAAGTATGAGATGACAGAGAATCAGTGTTAAAAGGCCCCGTTGAAACATGAAGAATGTATCAGATACAAATGTCATGACATTAAGAGGATGAGATCCCATGTAAGACCATGTCTGGGACATGGAATTGGCATCATTGAGATTATGAGAGGTCCCATGGAAGAACATGTCTGGGACATGGCATTGGCATCGAGATGAGAGGTCCCCCGTAAGACCATGTCTGGGACATGGCATGGGCACCTATATGAGAACTCCCATGTAAGACCATATTTGGGATATGACATTGGCAATACAAGAAACATCCAACGTAAGACTATGTCTGGGACATAGCTTTGGCATGTTATATTCAGACAGGAGACTCGAGTATCCTTAGTATTCCAACTGATTCAACGGGCTAGTAAATAGACGATGTTACATGAAAGTTCAGGTAAAAGCCTAATAGACAGGTTCAGGTCAGTTAATAAGATTAAGAGTATCACAATTATCAGTTGAGAAAAGAAATTTCAGCAGCGATGGAGTAAGTTAAGCAAGCAAGTAAGTAAACGAGTAAGAGAGTAAGTAAAGAAGAAAGTAAAGATCTTAATGCTTAATGAAAATTTATTAATATAATTGTTTATGATAAATGTTGTTATTTATTTACTTGTAAACTTACTAAGCTTTATTCTTACTTCTTTTATTTCTTTTTCTTTCATATAGTATTATAAAGCATAGTCGGGATCTTGAAGACGTCGAAGAGCGTTCACACTATCAACCACCACAACTCGATATTTTAAGACGATAAATGTTTTGAGCTATGTCATGTATAGGGACTTGGTTATTTCGATTGTATATTCTTAAGATATGACCAAAAGATGATATGTAAATACCTGATGATGAATAATTATTAAAATGGCTAAGTATGAAGGTGTTTGTTGTTATAAATGTCTAGGTGCTAAATTATGCAAAGAAATCATGAAAAAGTAAAAATTGGTAGCAAATCAGTTTTGAGACAGCAGTAGTAATGTGACTTTGAAAAATCACCAAGGATAGTATAAAATGAATTAGAGGGTGAATGATATATAGAATTAAATCTTATTGAGTCTATTCTCATAGAAAAATAACAATGTAGAAAAGGAATTTTATACTATGAGATTTGTGGATTTTAGTTAGATATGGTTAGAACAGGTTTTGGAGTTCCACATTTCGAATTTGGAAAATCATTAAAATTTTACAAAAATAGTTATGAGTTGTAATTTATATTTCTAGATTTTCTATTGAGTCTATTTTCTGTAGAAACAAGTAAGAACACTATATGAAGTCTGTACCTTGAGATAATTGACTAATAAACTAATAAACTGTACTTATTGGCTGAACAAAAAATTTTGAAAAATTTATGGTAAAAAGATATATGAGTGTAGTTTTAGAGAAAATTTACGGATCTAAATTTTGATTTTCTTAGCTTAAGTTATAATTAATTTACTAACTGTTGCGCAAGTGGACAAACTTATTATGAACAGTGAATTAACTTTTAAAACTAAATTTTTATGCGCCAAACTTTTAAGTTAAGTCAAGTAACGCCTCATGCTCGACTCCGGCAACGGTCTCGGGTAAGGGATGTTATAGAGGGTTAAATTAGCAATGGTGTCTAACGATACATTAACCTTGCATGACTTGCAAGATTATTGTGATTAAACTATTTCAAGGTGGAAATACATTGTTACCTCACGTAATCTTTTATGTGCTTATGAGATTGAATTAATTGTTTGAATTGACATAGAGATATGTGCAAGAGATTATTTTAATTCATAAGTATGTATATGCATTTACACATTTGCTTATTAAAATTTGTTTAATCGGTTGAATTGACATAAAGATATAGTCAATAGATAAATGGATTTTGGTAGGTGAGTATGTTCATAAGTTAGCAAATTACCGAGTTGCCGTGAATTTATTAAGTAAAACATAAACATAAGTTTAATGATTCTAAGTTAAGAAATGTAATTAATCTAGCACAATTATGTCATCTTGATTAAAATCATCTTTTGAAATCGTGCATTGAAACTTTTATTTTATTTTTATTTATTTTACTTAGTTAAAATCCTAGTTTTTAATCACCTCCTCAAATCAAAATATTTTTCTTCATCGAAGTGTTTTTAAAATTGCATTCATAAATAATTCTTTTCCCAATCCCTATGGGTACGATAACTCGATATTTACTTGTCAGTTTATTACTTGTTGTGATTCTGTATAGCTGCACATTTCTGTATTTGCACTACCATGTTTGAGACTCCATGAATGTAGGATTCTTAAACCATTGGTAAGTTTTATGCAAAACTTTGTGACTTGTCTAACAAAGCATTTAACCTTAGAGAAGAGTACTCTAACTAGTAACATGTGACAAAGGTTCTAAAGTGTTTACCTAAAACATTCTTGATTGAAGTAACTACAATAGAATAGGCGAATGATTTGTAAAGTTTGAGAATTAATGATGTAGCACCCCTAACCTAAATTCGTCGCCAGAACAGGATTACAGAGCATTATCGGAGTTTACAAATCAAACGAATAAAAATTTCAAACATTTCATATCATGTCAATATTCATATTAAAACCAAAATCATACATATTTTCCCTTATATAAGCCGTCGAGGCCCAAAATATGCATTAGAAACAAGTCAGGACTAAATCAGAAACTCAGAGAATTTTCCGAAAAACATGAAAATTTTTCAACACTGCAGAGGTTACACGGCCAAGAGACACGACGATGTCTCAGGATGTGTGGGCATTGGAAGTAGGGACACACGGTCGTGGCCTAGCCTATGTTTGTGCCCGTGTAACTAACTGACTTGGGCCACACGGCCAAGCCACATGCCCGTGTGCTAGGCTGTATGCCCTTTAAAGTAACCTCACACGCCTATGTCCCAAGCCATGTGCTAGGTTGTGTAATAGCCTGACTTTCAACCCATTAAAAGCTATAGGGGACACGCGACCGTGTCACATGACCGTGTGTCACACACGACTGAGACACAAGCCCGTGTCTCTGCCTGTGTGGAAAAAAAATAGGCCATATTACAAGCCATATTTCTCACCCAATTTTGCATAAACCTGTATCCAACATTATGCATATAAGCAAGCCATAATAAGGTACCAAAACCATGCATTTTCTAGCCTTATACAAATGGTATGATCACATGCAACCAATATGCCCTTAGGCACCTCAAATGACAATTATAAACATGATTAACCATGTGTTCAATATAACCAATTGATCAACTAACATATATGCATATTTGCACCAAACCTTACCACGTAGATCAATTATCAAAAAATACCATTTGGTACCAATTATACCACTCAATCACCAGCATCAAATGGTCATATAATTCACATATAACTTGTACACTCAAAACACCAAATAAACCATTCAAACAAGTACCACTCCACAACAATTCTATCAAGCATCAAAGCTTATACAAAATGCATATTCATACCACCACTTTACCTTCCATTATTCTAACATATCAAGCCACACATCAACATGAAATGGCTACCTATATATATACAAAAATATCCCAAAACATAAGCCAAATCATATGACCACAATCACAACAACACATATAAGCCAACATTAGCCAAAATAACCTATATATGCCATTACAACCAAAATTAAACAATTGAAAGTACTGAAAGAGCTGATGGATAGTATGATATAGCTTCGACAAGCTTCCAACCCGAACTAGCTTCCAATTCACTATAAAACACGGAAAATATACAGAGTAAGCATATAAGCTTAGTAAGTTCGTATACCATAGAGTTTAACTTACCATTTAGTCACAATTTAGGTAAGTTAACATAGCATATCCAAACTCAATTTGGCCAAATGCATAAGCACATTTTCACCAACATATTTTCACCAACATGTTAGCCTAATGTAAAACACATGTAATAGCAAATAAACATGGATGAACATAATAATTAAGCAAGTTTCATATACATGTATCATACATTTCATGTTTCAATATATCATATAATATCATTTCCATATATTTCATGTATATACCTGTAATAGTTCGTATTTGTAACACCCCTAACCCGTGTCCGTCGCTGAATTTGGGGTTAAGAGGCATTACTAATCAAACATAAATCAAAACAGACATCCAGTATAAAAAAGTATAATATATAAATTCTACTTTGACCATTTCAAATAGAACATAGGATTTCAATCCAGTTAAACTATAATAAAATAAGCCATATTCGTATGGCTATTAATTACATATACTGTACATCAAAGTACGACTTTCAAAATATTATCCAGCCTTTACATGCCATAAGTTAAAAATTTGAACATTTCAATACTGAGACTGTAGATAGAGTGATGATCTTCCTGACGATCCCCGAGCTTGTAACTTGTTCTTTAAGTCTATAAAACAGAGAGACGTAAACAAACAAAGTAATCTTTTGTAGCTTAGTAAGTCTATAACTAAAATACTTATAAAAGAATCATATAATTCCTTAAGTAAATTTGTTGAGATCACAAATATCCAATATAATTACTATTCAAATATTAATATCTTAAGTTATTTTGTTGATATCTAAAGAATGTATATTTAACTAATACATATAAACGAACATATGTATATACATTATATGCATATAATGAGTTATCAACATTCTTATTAATTGCATATATTGATTGCTAGTGTACTTATCGCTTGCACTTCATCGAATGCATATATATATTATTCAAATACATATGCCAAAAGCATATATTTATACTTATCAACCACATGTGCGAATGCACATATATATAAACTTATAATCCACACATGTCGAATGCATACACATGTATATATCCAACAATTTCATGATAACCAATATATATATATACTCACTAAACACAAAGATTCGAACGTTTATATGCTCATCAAAAACATATAAATAGATGTTCATATATTTATCTAATATAAATAACCAAATCATATATATATACCCAATGTATATAATCACTTAATCTAAACATATTCACTAGCACTTAGTCTGCTAGGCTTAAAGCCTGATTCAGATCACCGGCACTTAGCCTGCTAGGCTTATAGCCTAATTCAGTTCATTGGCACTTAGCCTGCTAGGCTTTAAGCCTGAATTGATTCACTGGCGATATACTTGCTAGGCACTGAGCCTGAATACTCAATTCACATAAGATATAATTCATTTTCAAACTATATACGTATACAAAATCCATCCATAAAGATTCAATTTAAAATTCATAACTTATATCTTTGATACACATAGTTATATAAAGTTCAATCACCAATTCAGACTTGATAATTCAATGATTCAACCGAATACATTTATATATAACTTTATACTATAGATTCAACTACTACTATCATAATATTTAACTTATATTATACTTAAATAATATACATTTAACATTCGAACATATTAAAAAATCTAAGCTAACAATTTCATACTTTTGATTCAATGCAAATCTTAAACATATATATACATATACATTCGACCTCATATATTAATATATAATTCCATACCTAATTTCAATATAAGAAATTATACTGTACATACATATATATATTCAAATTTATCATGTACTTATATAAATTCATACTTAATTTCATAACAAGAATTTATACATGTATAATGTATAATCGAACCTCATACACTTAAATAGTAACATATCTAATTTCAATACGAAACATACACATGTATATTTGCATGCTTAATCAATTTATCATATACCTTTATAACATACATATCATAAATCAAATCCAAAAGTTTACCATGCATATACATATAAATTCATTCGAACCTTTTGTATATATTTATGATATCTATACCTTTGATTAAATCAATAATTTATACATGTATATACATACGTGAATTTGAATCTTGTATATACATATGAAACCCTCATACTTCAACCATGTTCAAGAACATTTATATATATACTTATATACCTTTAGTACTTTAACCATTTTCAAAAATTTATGTAAGTATAAACTTATTTGTTCGAACATTAGAAATAGTTATATATAAATCATTCATAACTTAAATTTATTAAATCAATATACTTTAAATTATAGTTCAGCAAAATGCAATACATATACATACATATATACTAATTTAATAACATTTAATAGCTAATAGACTTACCTCGAACAGTGAAAAATCAAAATTGGACAATTAGTCGATGACTTTAGCTTTTCCCTGACCTAACTCCAATTTCTTTGGTTCTTGATCTAAACATATTCAAAATGAGCTAGTTTAAATATTATTATATTCAATTTAGTCCAAAAACACATAAATGGGTAAATTACCATTTTTCCCCTGACATTAACCCTTTTTGCAATTTAGTCCCTATTGCATAAAACACAAAATACACAAAATTTGCCAACACTATACAAGGGCCGAATACTCCTAGTGCTCATACAAGTCCACACATTTCATTTATTTCACATTTTAGTCCCCTCAAAAATTTAATTTCACAATTTAGCCCTAATTACACAATTTCACCAAAAATTCAAATACAAAACATGTTAATCTTTCACATATCTTTCATATTTCACCATTAACTAACAAAAAGCTCAAGAATTCATCAATGGCATATCTCAAAATCACAATCAATTTCTAAAATTAAAGCATGGGTTTGATAGAACACGAAGCAACGATCACAAAAACGTAAAAATTTTCAAAAACCGAACAAAAACGAACCTTGAATCAAGCTTCCTAATGGCTGAACCCTAACTTGGATGTTTCTCCCTTTTCTTTTCTCAATTTCGGCTTGAGGAAGATGACAACTAACCAATTTTTATGTCTTTTAATTAAAGTATATTATATAATATATATCTATTTACCTATTTAACCTTATTTACATAATTTATAATATAAAATCATTAAGGTTAATTTAGTCCATAACCATCCACTATCTATATAGTGGGTTAATTACACTTTTAAGTCTTCTAATTAAAAAGACATCAACAAATAGATGCTTTTAAATTAAATCCCTAAGTTTTCATTTTACGAGATTAAGCCCTTTTTATCAAATTGAGCACTCAAACGATCAAATTTTCATACGAAATTTTCACACATTATAATTCACATAATGCAAATACTAAAAATAATTTTAAAATATTTTTCTAACTTGGATTTGTGGTCCCAAAACCACTTTGTTCGATTAGGGTCAAAATCGAGCTATTACAGTATCGAACTCATATCATCTCGTAACAGAACATTGCCCGTTGAACCATTTAGATTATCGTTGGATACTCGGGATAGCTCACAAATAGTGTGCTAAACTGTAATCTGTCAAATCTTGTACATGTACGCTCATACGAGCTATGAATCCATATGCTCTTTCTCTTGAGCTATAAATCGGTATGCTCTCACGAGTTGTAAATCGGTAAGCTCATACGAGCTGTGGTGTGTTAGCAACACATGCAGGACCTCAACCAAATCGGTAACCCTAATGGCATATCATTTGTATCCTACAAATTCCTAAGGTGCAAACAGGACTCGGTAATCGTCGTACGCCGTCGGATATGCGATCGATATTTATACATGGGAATTATACAAATCACATGCATAAAATTCAATTAAAACATATAAATACTCAATTTAATTTCATGAACTTACCTAGAGGAGTATACCTAGATACCGAGGTGATTAATCCGAGATTTTCTCTTTGCCTCGATCTAACTTCGTACGAGGTTTGACCAAATCTAATTGGACAAAATAAGCTTGCCAATCCTAGGTCTCCAAAATGGTTTTCTTCTTTGAACATTCGGTTGAAGAAAGGAAAAATAAAGATGAATGCTTTATTTTGTTTTATAAATTTTAACATATAATTACTAATTCCCAAAATTAACCTTACTAATTAATCCAAATTTCAAATTGCCAAGCCAACATCTTCCACTAACTCATTTACGGTATAATTAATATATAAGGACTTCCACATTAATGTTCTATAGCTACTTAATACCTTTAGCCTATAGAACCCTACTTTTGCACTTTACGTGATTTAGTCCTTTTTATCAACTTAAGCATGTAAACGGTAAAATTTCTTAACGAAATTTTTATACGGTAATACTATCATGCTGAAGACCATAGAATAATAATAAAATAAATTTTCCAACCTCAAATTTTGGGTCTCAAAACCATTGTTCTAATTTCACTAAAAATGAGCTGTTACAAGTTTCCCCCTAAAGGAATTTTCGTCCCGACAATCTTACCACAAAAGAGGATTGGATATTGTTTTCTTATAGCTTCCTCGGGTTCCCAGGTGCCTTCTTCTAAACCATGTCGTTGCCAGAGAACTTTTACTAAAGTTATGTTCTTGTTTCTCAATTCTTTCACTTCTCGTGCCAGAATACTGATCGGTTCCTCATTCTATGACATATCAGGCTGAATCTCAACATCCATCGGGGAGATACCATGTGAAGGGTCAGATCGATGCTGTCATAAAATAGACGTTTGAAAGACATCATGAATCTTTTCTAGCTCTGACGGTAAAGCAAATCGATACGCAATAGGTTCGATTCTTTTAGTAATCTCATACGGTCTGATAAATCGTGGACTCAACTTCCCTTTGCGATCGTAACCAAGAAATTTCTTCTAGGGCGATACTGTCAAGAATAATCTCTCATCGACTTGGAACTCTATGTCTTTACATTTAAGATCCGCATAAGATTTCTGATGATATGAAGCGACTTTCAAACTATCTCGGATCATTTTTACTTTTTTCGGTATTGCAAACCAAATCAATCCCTTGTATCTTTTTCTCATTGAGCTCAGACCAGTATAGCAGAGTTCGACATTTACAGCCATACAGAGCCTTATATGATGCCATCTTTATGCTCAATTGAAAACTGTTATTATACGCAAATCTGACCAACGATAACTATTCCTCCCAATTGCCTTTAAACTCTAGAACAAAACACTGAAGCATATCTTCAAGAATTTGAATCACATGCTCAGATTGACTATCGGTCTGAGGGTGAAATACAATGCTAAAATGCAACTATGTACCAAGAGCTTCCTATAACTTTCTCTAGAATCGTGATGTAAATCGCGGATCTCTATCTGAAATAATGGAGACTGACATTCCGTGTAACCTGACAATCTCTGAAACGTATAACTCAGCTAATTTGTCAAGGGAGTAGTCTGTACGTACCATAATAAAATGTGTAGACTTTGCAAACGATCTGCGATAACCCAGATGATATCTTTCTTTCTCGATGATAAGGGTAAAAGTGATACAAAATCCACAGTAACTCTATCCCATTTCCACTCTGATATCATCACTAGCTGTAAAGGTCCTGAAGGTACCTGATGTTCAGCTTTAACTTGCTGACATTGTAACACCCCAAACCCGACCTAGGAGTTATGGCCGAATCTGGCGGTGTCACATTGAGGTGTTTAGTGAAAATTGAACTCGTTGGTAAAAATTCGTTTTTAGGTTTAAAAACCCTTTTACTATTATTTAACAAATCATCTAGTCAAAAATGTTTACCTTGTTATCTGCTATTGTTATAAAAGGTTGATCTAAAATCGCGAAAGCTTTTGAAAACTCTAGTGTTTAAATTTCGTGTCTTTGAAAATAATAATTATTTTGAAAATTCGTCTTCTGCTAAACTAACAGTTTAAAATAGGTAAGAAAAAACCCAATTAAAAATTTAAACAAAATAAATGCCTTATTACATAGATAAAACCTAACATAAACTTTAAATTTAAATAAAAGCAAGTGTAGCACTGCTGCAGTTGTGTGGCCACCTTTGAGTCCCTCGCAACAACAAATCGCCTAAGGCTAAGGATTACCTGTATAGTTAAACTGAGGGGTGAGTTTATGAAAACTCAGTGTGTAATCCCTAACAAGTAAGCAATAAATTAAACAGTAGATAAATGCAACTTGGGCCTAAGCCCATTACAGTAACAGTCCAGTTCAATGTGGGCCTAAGCCCTTTCCCGTAACAGTAAATGATTGGGTTTGAGCCCATCACAATGCCAGTAATCAGTAGTGCCTTTGCCTAATTTCAGTAATATTATCAGTGCGGCATTGGCCCATAACAGTAATAGATATCAGTCATGCAGTGAATAGTATGTAATATCATTAACTGATGCAGTAACAGTACAAAATCATTAATCAGTGTAGATATGCAGTTAGAAATCCTACCTAATCCAGCCTCTACACACCACTCCATCCCGCCAAACACACCATGTGAGGATAAAATCAACCCACCCAGACAGACATACCAAGATTAGCACCGATTGCGGCACTAAATAGTATTGCAGCAAAGTTGCTAGTAAAATAAACAGCATATAGCCATTAGTAGGTCCATACTCGTCTTGGGCGACCCGTGTAACCTCATCAGTACGGTACACTTCCTCCAAATATAACAACCCATCCCCATGCAATATATCGTGGCATAATATCATACGTGTATGCAAAATGTCAAGCTCAATCATAGTCATACATATCATAGAGCAAATCAGTCATATATAACATAAAGCCATAATAGTCATTTCATCTCCTAGGGGTATAACAGTCATTTTACCCTATAGGGGTATTCTGATCATTTTACCCTATGGGGGTATTTCGATCTTTCTATCCTATGGGGGTATTTCGGTTATTTTACCCTATGGGGATATTTCGATCATTTTACTCTATAGGGGTATTTTAGTCATTCTACCCTATAGGGGTATTTCGGTCATTCTACACTATGGGGGTATTTCGGTCATTTTACCCTATGGGGGTATTTCGGTCATTTTACCCTATGGGGGTATTTCAGTCATTTACCCTATGAGGGCATTTCAGTCATTTTACCCTATGGGGTATTTCAGCCATTTTACCCTGTGGGAGTATCTCGGTCATTTTACCCTATGGTGGTATTTCGGTCATTTTACCTATTTTTGGGTCTCGATACAGATATCAACCTCTCAAAAGGTCCGCAGTCGCTTCGACCGACTCAGTTAACCTAAATGGTCATAACAGTGTAAATGGGACCAAGACCCATTACTCGGCCCAAGTGGGCCCACACGCTTGTGCGGCTCGTTTAGCCCAAATTTCACCACAGCTATGAGATCTACTTAACCCCGTCTAGTATTTGCCCTAAATCATGGATTTCATCTGTGTGGGGCCTACGAGCCCATTGAGCCCACACGGCCCATTTCGGCCCAACGTGGCCCATTACAGCCTAAGCCCATAGATATGCTCATGGAGGCCTTTACAGTTTATCGCCCATGATTCGTAGGTTTGGCTTTCCACACGAGCGATCGCACACTCGTATGGTCACAACACCGTATTTTGGCTTGTCGATTTTTGCCGTTCTATAATTACAGTGGGGTAGTTACACACCTGATGCGATTTGCAGATTCCCTTCGGTCCGAACACTCTAATTCCAAAAATTAATGATCATCGCACCCTCGGTTCCCAGGAAATGTGCCAATCAACCTCGACCACCACCAGTTAGGAATGGAAGAAATGCAAGTTAGAGAAAGCAACGAAAACCTTGAAAACCTCACCGATATCCCATCGAGAACAAAGAATAAATGACATGATATATATCTCTCCACAACAACAACCTCCCTAAAACCCAATATTCTCATCTCAAATCTCTCCAAATATCCCTTTTCAAATCTCGCTATGACCAATTCAAACTCCGTTTATTAGTATTTCAATCCAACTCTACCACCCACATAAATTAGGTAGCAAAATAAATACTTCTTTTTTGATGCGCCACCACTCGAACCTTAGACCCCATGTACTATCCACACGCCCCTTACCACTAGGCCAATAGGTCCCTAACATGCCTATATTTCATTTATTTCACAATTTCACCATGTAAAATTTCTATTTTTCAATTAAATCCATATTTGACAATTTCATAAAAAATCTCTTAACAAAAGTCGTTTATCTAACAACAACCATCCATTTTCTATCATCAAACATCAAAACTCATGTAAGTTCATCAATGCCAAAACCCTAACATTTTAACAGGTTCACAAATTACTCCCCAGGCTAGCTAGACTAAGCAACAACGATCTCAAAAACGTAGAAATAATTAAAAACGAGACAAAAATACATACCTAATTAAGCTAAGATATATTGCCGAAAGTGAAAGCTCAACAATGGCCTTTCCAACATTAAAATTCAGTTGATGAAGATGACTAAAAGATGATAATCTTAAGTTGCTTTATTTAATTTATCTTTAATTACCTAATTACAATTATAACCTTTAAAAACTTTATGAATTACATAATTTTCAAGCCATGTACATCCAATATCACTATTTATAGACTAATTACCATATAAGGGCTTGAATTTAAAGTTTAATAGCTATTTAATACCTTTACCTATTAGAAATCAACTTTTGCACTTTATGCGATTTAGTCCTTTTATCAAATTAAGGATATAAATGGTAAAATTTCTTAACAAAATTTTTAGGCAGTACTACTGTCATCTTGTAGGCAATAAAATAATAATAAAATAAATTTTTTGACTTCAAATTTGTGGTCCTAAAACAACTGTTCTAATTTTACTAAAAAATAATTGTTACAATAAAAACATCAAAACAATAAGCATTCATGTTGATGATCACAAAATAAACTAAAATGATAAATCGAAGGAAACTAGAAGGTAAATCCAGGTGATTCTCCGAAGCTAGACTAGTGTGCTTCTCTTCCTCTCTGCTTGTTCTACCGATCAAAGGCCTTCATAAAAGCTTGATTGTTGTTGCTCTAAGAGGCTTGCTAGCTATTTTTCAAGAGGGGAAATTAGTAATGGAAGGAAAGAAAAATGAAAAGGCAAAGGAGAGTGAATGTGAGAAGTGAAAGAAGAGATGATTAATGGATAAATAGTGTTTCAAATAAGGAGGTGAGGGGGTATTTATACTAGAAAATGGCAGCATAAATTAGCTAAAAAAAGCATCTGATCCCTTTTCTCATGGTCCACCATGCTAGGTGGAAGGAGAAGTTGTGATAGTTTGCTATTTTTGGTTATGGCTAGAAAGAAAATGCATGGAAAGTGGAGGGGTTGGACCATGATTTGAAGAGAGGTTTGAAGGCTATTTTTCAATTATTATAATCAACTTAATTAGTTGATTTGGGCAGCAATTGGGTCAACATTGGGCTGCTCTTCCCTTAGTGGATCAGTCCTATTTAATTTAGCAGCATTGGACCCCTTTCTCTACACCATGCTAAGTGTGATTTTAACTCAATCTTATTGGATCAAAATAATTTTTCAATGGATTCAAGGAGTTGATAGCTGCGTGATTAGCTGAAAAATGATCAGCCTTCATCATATGTCAAATTCTTTGGAAGATGCTTCAGTGATCCAGTCTTCTCAAGTTGCCTGCCAAGCTAATTTTTCACCATTTGTTCAAAAATGTTTAAAATTGGCCAAATTATGTAAATTTATTATAAAAATAAAAAATTTCAAAATTTTCCATAAATTAAGTTCATATAAACTATTTTATAATAGAAGTATAATATTCGACGGAAATTACTTAGAAATTGCATTAATTAGTGCTCAAAATGTGTTGAAAATGTCCATATATTTTAGTGTTTCCACCACGTTAACTTTTCATCAACCATGTAATACCAATGAGAGGATATCATTTACCCATGTAATGGGATATAAATTATACTATTGTGAATGGCGCCATGTATTGATCAACCAATGCACTAGCTTTCGACTCCTTATCTATTCAAACTCAAGCTTTTACTTACATTAAAGTATATGAGTCATGCATACAGAGCCTGTCATCCTCTCAATATTTAGGTATGCCATGCTCTGAATGTCAAAAGTGAATAAATCCATAAACATGGTCAGGATCTATTCATCTTGGGTCCTGTTCGATGTACTGCCACTCTAGTCAGTCACATCTATGTTTCTATCTTTTGAGAGTCATCCGCTCTGATATCCAAGACAAAGCATCTCCCCAATTGGACTTGGTAGATGACATATTAGTCTTTCAATCGGCTTGCTCATTTTCGATTACACTAAGGACATGTTTAGGTTTGTCTACTAATAAAAGTTCTCTTTCTTTATTACGATCCGATCACTTAATACCATTTAATATTAGATAAACATTAAACAACCGGTGAGAAACATTTGCTTCCATTTTTCTTTTCGTGCAAAAACCATGTAAAGAAAATATAAAAAGTATTAATGTAATTCATGAATAAATTTATTAACCAAAATGTTCAAAAAATTACAAGTGTACTTAAACGAAAATACTACATTTAGGGCACCAGATCCAATAATAACTAGGTTATTTACCAGTCTTAAAACTGAATAATACTCATTCTGTTGACGAAAACACCCTTGACTTAAAATTCCAGTTCGTCGCTCCAATGTCATGACATTGCCTTTTGAGGGTGAATTATTTGGATTCGAAGTTCGATGTAGTGACGCCACATGCCAATGTCGCGACGCTGCTATCGTCCTTTGCATTCTAAGCCCAAAAATAATGTCCTGCATACTTACTTGACTTATTAGTTCATCCCTAGGCCCGTATTGGCCCGTTAGGTCATCACATCGCTAAAAATTTGCGTAAAAACGCTTCTTTTACTTGAATTAAACATAAAGTTCTAAATATAGAAAATACAATAAAATTAATTAAAAGAGTCATTCAATGCTGAAAAGACTCTAATTTGCCACAATGAATTGTGAAAGATCAACCAGTGTCTCAGAGAATCAAGGAGTATGATGCTCCAGGTGAATTGAAGAAACAATTTGTCTTCAACGACAATGGAATTCGAGCCAGTAATTTTTTGGATAAACCACTAATACCTGAACATGGTTTCAGTTTTTCCACGCAATTAGTTCACGACTCGATCATAATCATGGTCGACTGTTTAAGGTTGTCCCAATTTTACGGCCAACCTTTAAAATCGGCAGTTATATAGATTGTGCAGTATTTGTGAAAGACATTTTTGTAGATACCTCTCCTGCCTCAATCGAAGCGATTCATAAAACACCTCATTATAGCTTGGATTTTTACGAAATTTTACAAGAAAATGAGGTGGATTATGAAAAATTTATAAACTCGTTAATTGAAGGTAGAGGTACCTGGACTCATAAGACGGTGACCAGAGAACCTTTATGGTTCCAATAGTCCATTATGACCCCTGAGGCTACAATGTGGATGTACTTTTTTAGTGCAAATTTTTTTCCTGCTCAGCACATCACGGAAGTTACCCGTGATTTTTTTGTTATCTTGTATGCGATTTTGCTAGTTTGGAAGATTAATATGGGGGTTCAGATCAACCAAAACATGAGGCAATGTGCCAAAGGGCAGACACGAGGACTTCCATACCCACATCTAATCGCTGATATGTGTAGGTGATCTGTCGTAATTTGATGTAACAAATTAAACTAGTTTTCACACTTGAGGAGCTTGACTATAAGCATTTTAATTATGTTTTACTTAAGTTTTTATAGTTTAGTTTAAATCCAATAAAAAATGTATTTGGAGTCTTTTATTAACCTTAGGTGCCGAATGAGGCCTAAACGTGAGCTAATGAACTTAATAAGTGTGCAGGAGACCATCAAATGGTGTACAAACTCAATATTGGTCACTGTGTTACAACACAGGAAGTTCGATGTTGCAACATAGGGAGTAGAATGCAAGAATCTCGAAACTACCATTGGTGTCGTAACACAGCTATTGGATGTCCCGACACACCCCTGAAGCTACCCTAATTCTGAGCATACTATTGATGTCAGGATACAAGCACTAGGGTGTCGCGACATCAGTCTTATATGGGAAACACTTACGAGCCATGGCTATTTTGGTTCGCACAACCAAATGTTAAATACGAGAGCGTCAGCTGACCTAGGGTTGAGGACGACGGCAAACCTAACTCTGAGAATAGGCCCTTATGGTTTAGACTTCTTTTCAATTCCTTTTATTAATGTTCTTCGGAGAACTTGATTTTTAGACGGAATCAAACGTTTGAGGATTTTAACACTTCATATATCAAATAGAAACAGGATTCTCTAATCTCTACTCTTGTTTTATTCTTTATGCATATTTTCAATATCAAGTTTATGGTGTTAGTTATTTCCATGAGGAAGTAATCCTCTTATGGGGGATCAACAATGAAGGTATAAATAATTAACTATTTTGCAGGGATTTCTTAACTAATCAACTATTCAGGAAACGAATAACCTAAGCCCTAGGCCTAACAACCCTAGGAAGTCATCAAGGTGGGAATTAATCCAAATTTGGCATGGCCTATCCACGAACACCTTAACCCTAAATCGGTTTGGACTTTGTGGTTAGAAGATAAGTAGTTTCTGACTCAGTATTCTAGTGTACATATCAAAAGATCCTACCGTGTATTGACTAGTTGATTGAACAAGAAAACATGAGACAACAATTGATTATGACTATCAAAGGGAGCTAATAACTAATGTTTACATTTGATCCAGTTTATATCTAGTTTTTTGAATACTCCTTATTTGATGTTATTTTTAGTTATTTAACCATAAAGACCAAAAACCTTTTATTTATGTTTATTCGTAATATAGTTTATTTAAAACATTAATTAGATTTCTTGATGTAGGTTAAAATTAATCTAGTACTTGCCTCTATTGGGTACGATCCTAGGATTACTCACCTACTTTGTTGTAACTATATTACAACTGCCCATATACTTGCGAACACTACCTCAATTCCACATCTTTAGTTGCAGTATTCACACTCTGAACGTTAGTACGTCTAGAGCCAGTCAAGTTGTTGGCCTTGTTGCCGGGGAGGCAACACTACTAGATTGATTTTAATTTTTCTGTTCTATAGAATAATTTGGAAATTTCTAAATTATATATGCGATTTTATTGTATTCTATTTTTATTAATTTACGTTTACTAACTTCTTTTTTCTTTAATTTCAGTATATGCCTATGAGGAGAGGAACACCTGTTTAGTTACTCACTGATTCATAAAGACTATCCTATCAAAATCATTAAAATATTGATGAAACTGATTACATGTGGTTTAATGATGAGATGGTTTTTGATGATGGAATATGCGAGGAGGGAGTATATGAAGAATGAGAAACTATGGAGAATAAAAAATTACTCATGATCGTGCTAAGCCAACAAGGGAACAAAGACTTAACGAACTAGTGGAGTAATGAACAAGGTACTGATATAGTTGAACATTCACATAAGTTCATTGGTAACTTGTATGAGGAACTTGTAAAAGATCATGTTATGCCCAAATATCTAGAGAAGCCTCCTTGTGATTCGTATAAAATGTCTTCATGTGAAACCACTAAGACGACCAACTCTGAGGTATTAGCAAGCATGTTAGATATAATAGCACAAATGATTAAAATGATGCAACAAATATCCAAAGCGTTTCCTCTAAGGAAAGAGGACATGTCTGACGTGCACAACTCGGATCATGAGAACCCTGGTATAAATGATGACCATGATGAGATTCATGGCGAGATTCAACCTAGGCTTGTAACTGAAGATCATGGGGATGAGTTTAACATAGTTGAAATGGTCTCTAATCTAATTGACGTAGTAGCAAATCTAACTGTAAATGTGGAAGCGAGGGATGAACTAACCATTAACATGGAACTTAATCTGACCGAGAATGAAATTGTAAAAGAGCCAATACACTATCTAGCCATAAAAGAGAAGATGCCAACCAAAGAGGTCGAAGAGTTTGGTTTATGCTCATTGAAAAACAGAAACTAGGCTTGAGCAACCAAAACCTCATACAATAGGAAGAGGAGAAAGCTCGAGGTAATAATACCCTGGAAAATAATTTGGGGTTGGCTCGGATTCAGTACCAAATGGTTTCAAATATGGATGTCACATCAGTCAAAAAGAAGGAAACATTATTGGAATCGACTGAAGGGGTTGGTTCGTATATATCCATAGCGAAACAAAAGTCAAATCAAAGTGTTGAGAACTAGCTGAAAGTTCTTCGATGGCGGCAACACGGGTAATACTATTGTCGTATTTATTTCATTTTATTTGTTAATTTCTTTTCCTTAATATTATATTACATATTTCATATTTCTTATCATAGTACTTTCTTGTAGGTACTGCCTATCTGGTTGGAGCAAACAAATCCTGACGCCAATAAAACAATGAGGATTCAACATTCTTAGGGAAGTTTTCTTGTTTGAGCATTAATCATTTTACAGTAAGGGCAATGTATGCTCTAAAGTGTGGGGGGCAGTATGTCTAGACTCATATATATTAGGATTTATTTTTATTAGAATTTTTTAAAAATAGGATATGTATGTACCGAACATTTCAAATTTAAAAGGAGGGGCCAAAACAGAGTCAATGTCACAACATGGAATCTCTGTGTCACAACACCGATCACAAATTCAAGGAATCGAGCAACTCAGCTTGATTTCGTAACATAACACCTCTGTGTCGTGATAAAGTGATCAATTTACCCCAAAATTCAAAAATTTCAAAGAGTGTCACGACATCGAACCCCAATGTCGTGACATTGATAACCTACCAGGCGTATTGCAATATGAAACACCTATGTCGCAACATTGTCGTAATTTTCTGTAGGGTCGACTTGACCCGTCGCGCAATCCATTAATTTTTAACCTTATTTAACCAAATTTTTAACATAAAATACAAAAATTTTAAATTTAAAACACTTTTAACTTGTTTTTAAACACTCCTAAACCTTAAACTCTTTACAAAACCTCCTAAACCCTTAAATCCTTAAAACCCCTATGTTATTTTTCCATCTTCTTTTGCTTTTTTTTCTTGTATTTTCACTAGGTGCAGGAAAAATGCTCAACATCAAACAAGGAATTGAAATGAATCTTCATATGGAATCACAAGCTTTCTGACAAGTTTAATTGCTCCAACTAGAATTTTACTATTCCATTGTATCGGTTCTTATTACTTTGAAACATATTGCTTGGTCTAGGTGAGTTCTTTTAGTTATAATACTATTGAAAATGTCTCCTAGAAAAGCTAGAAGAAGTAGAGAATAAGAAACATCAGTGGTTGCAAATCCCTCAGATTTTTCAGACGCAAATATAGAATCATTCTTTTTGGAACTTCAAGGAAAGACATTTGTACAAGAAAGGGGTTTTGAACCATCGATGATATAGTTTGGAAAACTATCAGTACAGGGCGTAAATGTGCTCATCATCCCTAGAGAGATTTGTGAATTTTATAATACTCTGTATTATGAATCCGATTTTGTTAAAGAAGTGATTTGGAATATTTTAATAATATTAATATGGATAACATTATAAACTATCTAGCAAAAGGTAATAGTGAAAGGAAGCATCGCTCAAGTACTGATATTCCCACTTCTTTTAATCAAGCAACTATGTTTCTTGTCGTTAAAATGTAGATAAAATCTTTTTACATTCAACTTTATCTTGCTTTGAATTTCTCTAACGTCAACACATTTCGAGCGATTTTTTTATATGCTGCTTTACAGAAGAAACATGTATGAATAGGGACGTGGATCTACCACTACATGAAAAGATATATTAGCAGCCAGAAAGTGGGAGTTTTCTTTCCCCACTTAGTGGCTACCTTATGCAAAAGAGTCGGAGTTCCAATGAAAACTAATGAACGGTTCATGAAGTCATCCAAAAGTATCATAGAGGATACACTATACATGCAATATATAGAGCTTCAACAATAACAAATAAGGGACTGGAACGAACGCCAGAAAGAAAAGATTGACATCCTGGGCTCACTCAAACAATAAAAAAACTTGGATCTAAAGAAAAGAATTTAGAGAGAGTAGCATTCCACAAATGAGGTGGGTGATAAGATGGATGCAAGAAACGAGCCTAGTTGTTTAAGAATTTGTGTTGCAAAACAATATGAGAGTACTGAACTATTTACCAGACATGTTTGGTCCAATGCATTCCTATCATGAAGTAGAAGAGGAAGGAAGCGAGGAAAGGGAGGATAGCGAAGATAACAAAGGTGAAGAGGAAGGGAATGAGATGGATTTTGAGGAGGATTGACAAAACTTTTTATATTTATTTGTGTATTGTAACTAATTTTGGACAATTTTTAGTTCTTAAAATTAGGTTAACAGTATATTTACATATATTTTCTTCATTGCTTCATGTTTTCTTTGTAGAAACCTCACATGAAAGAAGCACGACATTTACGAGCTTGTAATGAACAAAGGAAGGAAGGACCCACCATTAGAGCATAAAAATGTCATGATCAATCGAATAACTTCTTTTCTTATCTAGAGTGGTGCATATTAGGGACAATGCACTATCTAAAGTGTGGAGGGTTAATATAGGAAATTTGTTTTTAATTACTTTTTTATACATTTCTTTTAATTTTTATTGTCAAATGGTGCTTGACCTTAGAGAAATACAAGTGATTGTTTAGGAGCATGTATATAGGTTGATTGTGTTTACTATAAACTTGGCATGTTAGTAGATGAATTTAATTTTTTTATTAGACTACTAAGTTTTGTATATTACACAGTAAGTAGGCATTAAGCAATTGAATGTACTAAAGGATATAGAGAATACAGGGAAACGAACATGTATGATAAATTGTTGAATTTGTGATTCTTTGATCGATTAAATTTGTGAATATTGAGATACCTAGGGATGACCTAAGGCATTGTTTGATATACACCTAGAGCAAAAAAAATTAACCCTATTCTTTTATCTTTACTACCTATATTTGAGCCAGAATACACTTCTTGCTGATTCTTCATACAAAACTCAAGCCAAAAATAGTAATTTGTATTTACCCTTTTTCCTTAGTCTAGAATTGCACGACTATAGACATCTGGCCATACTTATTTGGATTTAAATACACACATCAAGGTGGATTTTATAAAAATAAGAGTGAAATAGGAAGAAACTGTGTGATATAGTGATTATAGGTTAGCCATTATGTGTAAAAGAAAAGAAAATTACAAAAAGAAAAGAAAAACGAGTAGAAAAAGTACTTGAACAAGAAAAAGAAAAGCATTTATGCGTGAGACGTACTAAAAAAGGAAAAAATGTGACAAAGCCACAAAAGTAGAAAACTCGTTCATTAGTGTATAAAAAACTCGTGAGCTAGCCGTAGTTGTTATATTATGTCGTGACTTCCTATATGGAGAAATAAGGAAGGTGAGAGAAGGGGAAATACTGTAGTGAGCTGGTAAGGGTTCTAAGGGGAGAATAAGGAGCAATACAATATGCCAAACTATTTTCGTGCTTGAGACTATTTTGATGCTTACTGTTCTTGAATTCCATAACTGTCCTAAGCCTCAAAACATTACTAGCCGAAAAGCCTTATGTGATCTAGGTAGACTTATTCATGAATTGACATCATATTAAATAATTGCATTTATGACCATTTGTTTCACATCCCAAAAATTGGGTTAATGAACCGAGAGTGGTCACGTCTAAATTTTTTTAGATGACCTTAGCACATTTGATAATAAACAAGTATCAATTATATTGACTGAGTAGTGATGGAGTTGACATTGATGACCTATGTTCGAATCCCTTCCCTTTCATTAATTTTTATTTCGTGAAAAATTGTTTCAAACCCTTAGCAAAGATGATCCCATGTTTTAACTATTTTCTTGGTAAAACGACCACAAGGCATAAAGTGATCAAGTGGTTAAGTGGTTAAGTGGTTAAGTGTTTAATATGTTTCCTAAAGGTCCAAGGTTCAAGTATCTTTATCACCACCTTTTTAATTAATTGTTTGTGAATTTTTCCATGTGCTAAATACCCTTGGTATTCAACCCTTAGTTGCCATACTTGAGAAGATTCTTCCCTTGTTTACATGGTTAGCATTCCCTCAATAGCCACCGTTTCACTCACATGATCCCTTTTTTGCTCCTTTGTCCCCTCAACATACCAGTCTCTTCACCCTTACCTTGTTTGATGATTCATTGAACCTAGCCAAGATGAAGAACACCCATTTTTGCTCTTTTCGTTCTTTTCCTTCTTTTTTTCCACCCCTCTTTTGCTCCTTTATTTTCTGTCCTACTTCCCTTTTTGCACCACCTTTAACCACCACTTGAACCACCATTGTCACCATCGAACCTCCAACTTTTCACCACGCCTCTCCTCTAGTTTCTCCACTGCCGTCTTTAGAACCGCCCATCTCCACCATGACAACCACCGCGCGCCACCGCACATATTCGCTCTCTTTTCTTATTTTTCTACTCTTCTATTTTTTTTGTCCTTTAAGTAGCTGACCCAAACCATATATTCTTTTCTTCTCCTCCTGAATTGTTGCCGCCGTGGTACCACAGCCTACGCTTTAGATTCTTGCTCCTTTCTTCTTCAGTTTTCAACCTTCGCTATTCTTTTAGTAATAAAACATTTTGCACAATTTTTTGTGTTTACTTATTAATCCTAAACTTTATTTTCAAGAACTTAATTTCAAATAGTCCCCCTATTTAGATCATTCTTTCCCCACTGATTCATGATCAAAACGATCCGTCGATCCTCTCGTTTCAACCAAGTTAGTGTAAGTGTAAGGGTTGAGTAGGAATCTTTTTACTTTTCTCTTGACCAAATATTTGAAAGAACTTCATAGTGAATTATTTTCTCTTGTATTAATGTGTGGTATGTTATTTTTATTGAAGGGCTGACTGACACCAATCCGAGAGACTATTAACGTTGGGATCAAAATCACTAACTCGAGTGATTATTTTTTAGGGTAAGTGTTAATGGAAATAAATACTAACTATCGTATCAACCTTAATAACAATTGTCATTAACAGAAGGTTTTTATTTGTTGTGAATAGGTAATCTAATTGTTAGATCCAAGTGTGGGCGTTCTTAGAAAGTTGTTACACATTGGATCTACAATCAGGTGTGAGTTTTAACACTAAACAAAAATAGGTCTCTGTTTTATATTGATAAAGTTGTTATTATTTAAATTATTTTTGTTTAATGAGGATACTTTATGCATTCAGAAAGAGAGATAAAATCCATCATTATAAACTATGTCAAGTAAGTGATTCCAAACTGTATATGTTGTGAAAAGTATGTTGTGTGATATTGATGATTATTATTGATTGAAAAGTGTGTAAATCTCATTCTCATGTTATGTGGTCTTATGGCATATATGATTTCTGCATGATTTATAAAATGTGAATTTTGGTATGATGTGTGTACATATGTGATTTGCATGTTAAACATGCCTATGTAATTTTAAGAGATTCTAGTCATATCATATGCATGGGGTGGGATATGTGAAAGGTGGAAGTATGTGGCAGTTTATCTGCGATTTTGGTGGCTTGTCCACGGTTTGATTATGTGATAGTATATTTGTGATTTTGGTGGCTTGTCCACAATTTTGATTATGTGGCAATTTATCTGCATTACTATGACACTGTTTAGAATTTGGTGTGTTATTGGATGGACGAGTTCTGGGGAAGTCAATTTTTGTGTGTAGTGGAGATGGGTAACACCATTTTCAAAAAATCTACATCATTTTACAAAATATGCATTGACATGATCATGCATAGTATAGGTGTGAAATATTGAGTTATACGAAATTGATATGATTATTATAATTGTCTAATGTATATGTTTATATATATGTGATTGTGTTCATGTTAATCTCACACTGAGCTTTATAGCTCACCTCATTTAGTTTTTTTATTTTGCAAATAATCCCGAGGTTAGGATTCAATGACAGAATTTGGAGGAGTTTCTCGGTAATCTTTTTAATATTTTGGTAGTCTTTTTATTTTACAATAATTAAATTTTATTTTGATATTTTGATATTTGGGGTTTGTAAATAAGTTTGAGTATGGACTGTGGCATGGGACTTTACTTTGGGGATTTATTCTGATTTGCAAGACTTGATTGCATCACATGAAGTTTTAAAAACTACATAAGTTAGTATTTGATAAGATTTCGTATGAAACACGATTTTTAAAATAAATTCAGTCAATAATACACTTTTCTGCTGCATTTCTGAAAAATGGATTTTCTGGGCCATTTTAGTATGAAATGTGATTATTTCGGCCATTTTTGTATGAAACACAATTATTTCGACCATTTTCGTGGAAAAATGGATTTGAAATATGATTGAAAATAGAATTTAACATTCAATTTTACTAGCTTTGAATGAACTGCGCAAATGGTTTAAAAAATACATTTGAAATTGCGAAAGTTTTTCTAGGCCATTTCGGTGGCCAAATGTAGCTTTCCTAATTCAGCGGGGTATTTTAGCAATAATGCCACAAGAAAATTTTCACAAGATTTTAAAAAAAAAATTAAATCTCAGATCTTTGATGTCATTCGAAAGTTAGTATTGTCAGTGCTAGACTGTAGACAAACATCAAGATTGTATTGTTTAAAACTATAGATTAGAACTGTAAACCTTAGACTGTAGACATTCGGGAAACAGTTAGATGCTTTATTTTTGAACTATAGATTAACATAAAACTTTAGACTCGAGAAAGTGATATGAAAACACAAGGTATGCAAACTCGTGGTATGTGATTTTCGAGAAGTGCAATGTTGAGTAGCTCAAGATTATTCATTAGCTTTTTCAAGAACTTGTGTCTGGTTCAGCGACAAAAGAATTCGCTAATGCGTGTACTACTAAGGTGAAAATCACGAGACTAGGGATGATGCAATATCCCAAGTAATGTTGGGACCTTTGAAGCGAGCTAGAGAGGACAAACTATAACAGAATATTGTAAAAGCTAATACTGGAGGTTCTATTGGTTCAGTAAGAATTTTGGTTTGTAAGTACTATTGTAAGCATCATTTGGGAAAATGTTGGAAAAGTAAGGTGCATGCTTCAGATGAAAGTCTGTTGAGCATCGTGTTCGAGATCGTTCACGTTATTGTTTTTGTTTAATGCAAGCTTCTATTCAAAAATGAAATCAGAGACAGGTTTATGCTGCTAGGTGTCGAGAGAATCGAGACACATCTGGCGTCAATGAATGTACTTTTACGATCCATTCTAATTGTACCTTAGACAGATTGAGAATTTGGATTTACATAAATGTTTATTGTTAATAGTGCATATCTGAAACTGAAAATTTTAGATTAAGGAAACCGTTATTGATATTTCTATAGTTAGTCCTTTGAGACAATCCGTGTAAATAAATAGGGAATATATTGGAGATTTAAGGTGAAGTATTGGAAGTACATTGGAATTAGAGTTGCGCAACGAAAGAGTGGTGGTTGGTTTAGAAAGAAAAGTTATGAAGTTTTCGATAAGTGTATTGGCTTGACAATAGGAATTTTGAGGAAGAAATTCTTTTTAAGGAGGGGAAATTATCAGATCTCAAAAACCTGGTTAGTAGAAATTGGGTTAATGAACCGAGAGTGGTCACCTCTGAATTTTATTAGATGGTCTTAGCACATTTGATAATAAATAAGTATCAATTAGACTGATTGATTAGTGGTGGAATTGACCTTGATAACTTGTGTTCGAATCCTTTCCCTCTTATTAATTTTTATTTGGTGCAAAATTGTCTCAAACCCTAAGGAAAGACCATCCAATGTTTTAATTATTTTATTGTTAAAATGATCACAAGGAATGAAATGGCCAAGTCTTGAAGTGTTTAATATGTTTCCTAAAGGTCCTAGGTTCAAGTCTATTCGTGACCACCTTTTTAATTAATTTTTTTGTGAATTTTTCAATGTGCTAAATGCCCTTGCCGTCCAACCTATAATTGCCATACTTGGGAATATTCTTCCATTGTTTACATCGTCAACATTACTTCAATAGCCCTATTTTCACTCCTATGATCCCCTTTTTGCTCATTTGTCCCCTCAACATACCATTCTCTTCACCCTTAGCTTGTGTGCTGATTCATTGAACCTAGACTAGATGAAGAACACCCTTTTATTCCATCTTTTCATTCTTTTCCTATTTTTTCCCACCCCTCCTTTGCTCCTCTCTTATCTCTCCTCCTCCATTTTTGCACAACCATGAACCACCATTTGTTTTATTTTTTCCTCCTCTCCTCCACCAGTCATTTGCCTCAAACCACCATCGTCACCGTC